>NW_024712222.1:0-32369 GCF_018991925.1 Homarus americanus | reverse complement strand
ATCAGCAGCAGCCCTTCTGTTGGTTAGGAACCACGTATCCAGTGTAACAGCCACCTCCTATCCATGGCTAGTTCAAAAGCAGGGAGTTAGAGGTACCTGGGAGAGTCAGAGGAGAACCAGGAGGTCAGAGGAGTTCCTGGGAGGCCAGAGGTGTACCTGGGACCATCGGAGGTGTCCTGGAGTATCGGAGGTACAGAGTGTCAGAGGTGCATGTGGAGTATCAGAGATGATCTGGGAATGTCGGTACCTGGGAGGTAAGGGGTGAACTGGGAGTGCCGGAGGTGAACTGGAGGCTGAGAGCACCTGGGAGTGTGAGAGGACCTGGGAGGCAGTGATGTACCTGGGAAGCTGGAGGTACCTGGAGGTGAGACGTACCTGGGAGTGTCAGAGGTGCACCTGGGGAGTGTCAAGGAGGTGTACCTGGGGACCAGTGGGAGGTGCACCTGGGAGTGTCAGAGGTATACCTGGGACTATCGGAGGTGTACCTGGGAGTATCGGAGGTGTACCTGGGAGTGTCAGACGTGTACCTGGGAGTATCAGAGGTGTATCTGGTAGTGTCAGGGGTGTACCTGGAAGTGTCAGGGGTGTAACTGGGAGTGTCAGGGGTGTAACGGAGTGTCTGGGGTGTACCTGGGAGTGTCAGAGGTGTACATAGGAGTGTCAGAGGTGTACCTGGGAGTGTCAGGGGTGTACATGGGAGTGTCTGAGGTGTATCTGGGAGTGTCAGAGGTATACCTGGGACTATCGGAGGTGTACCTGGGAGTATCGGAGGTGTACCTTGGAGTGTCAGAGGTGTAACTGGGAGTATCAGAGGTGTATCTGGGAGTGTCGGGTGTACCTGGAAGTGTCAGGGGTGTATCTGGGAGTGTCAGGGGTGTAACTGGGAGTGTCTGGGGTGTATCTGGGAGTGTCAGTGGTGTACTTGGGAGTGTCAGGGGTGTACCAGGGAGTGTCAGTGGAATACCTGGGAGTGTTAGAGGTGTGCCTGGGAGGGTCAGGGGTGTACCTGGGAGTGTCTGAGGTGTACCTGGGAGTGTCAGAGGTGTACATGGGAGTGTCAGGGGTGTACCAGGGAGTGTCAGTGGAGTACCTGGGAGTGTCGGAGGTGTACCTGGGAGTGTCGGATGTGTAACTGGGACTATCGGAGGTGTACCTGGGAGTATCTGAGGTGTACCTGGGAGTGTCAGAGGTGTACCTGGGAGTATCAAAGGTGTATCTGGGAGTGTCAGGGGTGTACTTGGGAGTGTCAGGGGTGTAACTGGGAGTGTCGGAGGTGTAACTGGGAGTGTCAGAGGATACCTGGGAGTGTGAGAGGTGTACGTGGGAGTGTCAGTTGTGTACCTAGGAGTGTCAGAGGTGTACCTGGGAGTGTGAGACGTGTACCTGGGCGTGTCGGAGGTGTTCCTGAGAGTGTCAGAGGTGTACCTGGGAGTGTTAGAGGTGTACTTGGGAGTATCAGATGTGTGTACTTGGGAGTGTCTGGGGTGTACCTGGGAGTGTCAGGGGTGAACCTGGAAGTGTCAGAGGTGCACCTGGGAGTGTCAGAGGTATACCTGGAAGTGTCAGAGGTGTACCTGTGATTGTCGGAGGTGTACCTGCAGTGTAAGAAGTGTACCTGGGAGTGTCGGAGGTGTACCTGGGAGTGTCGGAAGTGTACCTGGGAGTCTTAGAGGTGTACTTGGGAGTGTCAGAGGTGTACTTGGGAGGGTCAGAGGTGTACCTGGGAGTGTCATCGGTGTACCTGGCAGTGTCAGCGATGTACCTGGGAGTGTCAGCGGTGTACCTGGGAGTGTTAGAGGAGTATCAGGGAGTGACAGAGGAGTACCTAGGAGTGTCAGAGGTGTAACTGGGTGTGTGAGAAGTGTACCTGGGAGTGTCTCAGGTGTACCTGGAGGCCAGAGGTGCAATGGGAGGTCAGGGGAAGCCTACTAGGAGGCCAGGAGGCACCTGGGAGGTTGTAGAGGTAAAAAATTTGGGAGTGTCTTAGGTGTACCTGGGAGAGTCAGGAGGAGCATCTGCTGGGAGTCTCGGACGGCACACTCTGGGAGGTCAGGAGGTGTACCAGAATGTCAGTGAGCACCTGGGAGTGTCTGGTGGTACCTGGGAGTTTCTGAGGTGTACCTGACAGTGTCTGAGGTGTACCTGGGATTGTCAGGGGAGAACCAGGGAGTGAAAGAGGTGTACCTGGGAGTGTCAGAGGTGTACCAGGGAGTGTCTAAGGTGTACCTGGGAGTGTCAGAGGTGTACCAGGGAGTGTCAGAGGAATACCTAGGAGTGTCAGAGGTGTATCTGGGAGTGTCAGAGGTGTGCCTAGAGGTATCGGAGGTTTACCTGGGAGTGTCGGAGTTGTACCTGGGAGTGTCGGAGGCGGACCTGGGAAAGTCAGAGGTGTACCTGGGAGTATCAGAGGTGTACCTGGGAGTGTCAGAGGTGTACCTGGGAATGTCAGAGGTATACCAGGGAGTGTCAGTGAAGTTCCTGGGATTCTCAAAGGTGTACCTGGGAGTATCAGAGGTGTACCTGGGAATATCGGAGGTGTACCTGGGAATATTGGAGGTGTACCTGGGAGTGTCAGAGGTGTACCTGGGAGTCTCAGAGGTGAACCAGGGAGTGTCAGAGGAGTACCTGGGAGTGTGAGACGTGTACCAGGGAGTGTCAGTGGAGTTCCTGGAAGTCTCAAAGGTGTACATGGGAGTGTCAGAGGTGTACCTGGGAGTATCAGAGGTGTATCTGGGAGTGTCAGGGGTGTACGTGGGAGTGTCAGGGGTGTAACTGGGAGTGACGGAGGTGTAACTGGGAGTGTCAGAGGAGTACCTGGGAGTGTGAGTGGTGTACCTGAGAGAGTCAGTGATGTACCTGGGATTTGTCAGAGGTGTACCTCGGAGTGTGAGACGTGTACCTGGGCGTGTCGGAGGTGTTCCAAAGAGGCCAGAGAAACCTGGGAGGCAGAGGCACCTGGGAGTGTCAGATGTACCTGAGTGTCTAAAAATTTGGAGGTCAGTGTAACTGGGAGTGTCGAGGTAACTGGGAGTGTCAGAGGAGCACCAGGAGTGTCAGAGGTGCACCTGGGAGTATCAGAGGTGTATCTGGGAGGCTGGGGGTGCACCTGGGAGTGCCGAGGTACCTGGGAGTGTCGGGAGGTGTTTCTCCAGAGAGTCAGAGGAGCAGCTGGGAGTGTCAGAGGTGTACCTGGGAGTGTCAGGGGTGTACCTGGGAGTGTCGGAGGTGTACCTTGAAGTGCGGTCAGAGGTGTACCTGGGAGTGTTAGGTGTACCAGGAGGCCAGTGGAGGCACCTGGGAGGCCGAGGTACCTGGGAGTGTCGGATGTACCTGGGAGTGTCAGATGTGAAGCAGGGAGGTTAGAGGTCCACCTGGGAGTGTAACAGAGGAACCAGGAGTGTCAGAGAGTTCTGTCGGAGGTACCTGGGACTACGGGAGGTGTACCTGGGAGTGTCAGAGGTGTACGTGGGAGCATCAGAGGTGTATCTGGGAATGTCGGGTGTACCTGGGAGTGTTAGGTGTAACTGGGAGTGTCGAGGTAACTGGGAGTGTCAGAGGAGTGCCTGGAGTGTGAGGGTACCTGGGAGTGTTCGAGTGATGCACCTGGGAGCAGAGGTGTACCTGGGAGGTGAGACGTGTACCATGTGTCGGAGGTGTTCCTGAGAGGTCAGAGGTACCTGGGAGTGTCAGATGTGTACCTGGGAGTGTCTGGGGTGTACCTGGGAGTGTCAGGCACGGAAGTGTTGGGAGGTACCTGGGAGTGTCAGAGATGGACCTGGAAGTGTCAGAGGTGTACCTGGGACAGCTGGGAGGTGTACCTGGGAGTGTCAGAGGTACTGTGATTGTCGGAGGTGTACCTGCAGTGTAAGAAGCGTACCTGGGAGTGTCGGAGGTGCACCTGGGAGTGTTAGAGGCACTTGGGAGTGTCAGAGGTGCACGGGAGGTCAGAGGTGTACCTGGGAGCACTCGGTACCCGGCAGTGTCAGCGGTGTACCTGGGAGGTCAACGGTATCTGGGAGGTTAGAGGAGTATCAGGGAGTGAGAGAGGAGCACCCAGGAGTGTCAGAGGTGTACCTGGGTGTGTGAGAAGTGTACCTGGGAGTGTCTGGGTGTACCTGGGAGGTCAGAGGTGCACGTGGAATGTCAGGGGTGTACCAGGAGTGCAGTGGAGTACCTGGGAGTGTCAGAGGTACCTGGGAGGTCAGAGGTGTACCTGGGAGGGTCAGAGGAGACCTGGGAGAGCCCGACGTACCTGGGAGTGTCAGAGGTGTTCAGGGTTATGTCAGTGAGCACGGGAGGCTCAGGTGTACCTGGAGTGCCAGAGGTGTACCTGGGAGTGCCGGAGGTGTACCTGGGTGAGCCAGAGGTGTACCTGGAGGCCAGGAGGTACCTGGGAGTGCCTAGCGGTGCACCAGGAGTGTCAGTGGAGAAGCTGGGAGGTCAGAGGCGTACCTGGGAGGTCAGAGGTACCTGGGAGGGTCAGAGGAGTATTCTGGGGAGTCCCCGGACGTACCTGGGAGTGTCAGAGGTGTACCAGGTTATGTCAGTGAGACCTGGGAGTGTCTGGTGGGTACCTGGGAGGTCAGAGGTGCACGGGAGTGTCTGAGGTGTACCTGGGAGTGTCTGAGGTGTACCTGGGAGGTCAGGGGAGAACCAGAGAGTGAAAGAGGGTACCTGGGAGCATCAGGAGGTGTACCAGGGAGTGTCTGAGGTACTGGGAGGTCAGAGGTGTACCAGGGGAGTGTCAGGAGAATACAGGGAGTGTCAGTGAAGTACCTGGGATTCTCAAAGGTGTACCTGGGAGTATCAGAGGTGTGGGAACAACGGAGGTGTACCTGGGAACTGAAGGGTACCTGGGAGTGTCGGGAGGTACCTGGGAGTCTCAGAGGTGAACCAGGAGTGCCGAGGAGTACCTGGGAATGTCAGAGGTGTACCAGGAGGCTCAGTGGAGTACCTGGAAGTCTCAAAGGTGTGCCTGGGAGTGTCAGGGTGTGCCTGGGATTGTCAGAGGTGTTTCACGTAAGTGTCAGGGGTGTGCGTGGAGATGTCAGAGTGTAACTGGGGTGTCAGGTGTGGCACAGAGTGTCAGAGTGGAAGTTAGTGGTGGTGTGCATAGGTGTCGGTGATGTGAGCACAGGTGTCAGAGGTGTGTGGGATGGCCAGGGCGTGTCAGGAGTTGAGTGTCAGGAGGTGTAGCTAGGTGTTGGGGAGTAGCAGGTTAGTCAGATAGCCTAGGTGTCTGGGTTGTATGGAGTGTCAGAGTTGTGGCTGGGTGTCGAGGAGTTGTGACTGGAGTGTCAGGAGGTGCTGGGGTGTGGAGGAGTGCCTGGAATTGTGGAGGTGTGCTCAGGGGAGTGTCAGGGATGTGTGCCTGGGGTGTCAGAGGTGTACTTGAGGTGTCGGAGGTGTTCGGGGAGAGTCAGAGGGAGTAGCTGGGGAGTGTCAGAGGTGTGCCTGGGTGTCAGGGGATGGCATATTGTCAGAGGTGCCTGGGGTGTCAGAGGTGTGCCTTGGAGTGTGTCTGGGGTGTGCAAGTGTCAGGGGTGTGCAGAGTGTCAAATTAGTGCTTATAGGTGTCCCAGGAGGTTCCTGGAGTGTGTCAGAGTTGTGCCTGGGACTGTCAGGAGGTGTACTTATGGGGAGTATCAGGTGTGCCTGGGGTGTCAGAGGTGTGGGTGGGGGTATCCAGGAAGTGTATCTGGGAATGTCGGTGTGCCTGGGGTGTCAGGGGGGTGTGGCTGGGAGTGTCAGGAGGTGTGACACAGGAGTGTCAGAGGTATGCCTGTGAGTATCAGAGGGTGTACTTGGGGTGTCAGTGGTGTGCCTGGGGTATAAGGAGGTGTGCCTGGAGTGTCAGGGGTGTGCCTCAGAATTGTGGAGGTGTTCCTGAGGTGTCAGGGGTGTGCACCAGAATGTCAGATGTGTGCCTGGGGTGTCTGATCAGTAGCAAGTGTCTGGGTGTGCCTTAGATTAATGCAAGTTGGTGTGCAAGTCAGAGTGCAAGTGTCGGAGGTGTGGCAGCCCAAGATTGATCTCAGGGGTGTGCACTTAGGTGTCAGGGGTGTGGCAGGGCGTGTCGGTGGAGTGGCTGGGGTGTCGGAGGTGTGACTTGGGAGTGTCGGTGTGTGTAGGTGTCTGGGGTGTGGGAGTGTCTGTGGGGTGTTGGAGTGTCAGAGGTGTGCCTGGGAGTGTTAGAGGGTGTATCAGGGAGTGTCAGAGGTTTGCCTAGGAGTGTCAGAGGTGTTCTGGGAGTGTCGGAGGTGTGTAAGTGTCTGGGGTGAGTGTTAGAGGTGTGGTGGGAGTGTCAGAGGTGTGGGGTGTCAGGTGTGCCTGGGGTGTGTCAGTGTGCCTGGGGGTGTCAGGGGTGTGCCTGGGATTGTCAGAGGTGTGACTGTGAGTGTCGGAGGTGTGGGTTGGAGTGTCGGGGTGTGACTGGGAGTGTCTGGGGTGTGCGCTTGGAGTGTGGGAGGTGTGCATGGGAGTGTCAGGGTGTGCCTGGGGGAGTGTCAAGGGGTGTGCTTTGGGGTGTGGGGGTGTGGCTGGGAGTGTCGGGGTGTGGCTGGGAGTGTCTGGTGTGCAGGGGTGTGAGGTGTGTGCCTGGGGTGTCGGAGGTGTGCCTGTGGGGTTTCAGGGGTGTGCCTGGGAGTGTCAGCTTGGGGTAATGGAGCTGGTGTCAGAGGTGTGAGGGAATGTCGGTGGTGTGTTGCAAGGTGTCTAGGTGTTACTGGATGTGGGGTGTGCATGGGGTGTCAGGGTGAAACAGACATGGTAGGGTGTGCCTGGTGTGTCAAGGTGTGTGGGGTGTCTCAGTGTGAGACCAGGGGTGTCAGTGGGTGTGGAGTGTGGGGTGTGCAGGTGTGGGGGTGTGCCTGGGAGTGTCAGTGTGGCTGGGGTGTCAGGTGTGCCTGGGGAGTGTCAGAGGTGTGCCTGGGGTGTCAGGTGTGCCTGGGTGTCAGAGGGGGTGCCTGGGGTGTCAGAGGTGTGCCTGTGGGGTGTCAGAGGTGTGCCTTGGAGTGTCAGAGTGTGCCTGGGGTGTCAGGGGGTGTGCAGCTGGAGTGTGAGGTGTGCACAGAGCTGAGGTGTGCCTGGGAGTGTCTGGGGTGTGCAGAGTGTTAGAGATGTGTAAGTGTCGGAGGTGTACTAGGTGTCGAGTGTGGCAGTGTCAGCGGTGTACCTGGGAGTGTCAGAGGTGTAGGGACTGTCGAGGTGCCAGGAGTGTCAAGGTGTGCCTGGGAGTGTCAGAGGTGTGCCTGGGGTGTCAGAGGTGTGCCTGGGGTGTCAGGGGTGTGCCTGGGTGTCAGAGGTGTGCCTGGGAGTGTCAGAGGTGTGCCTGGGGTGTCTGGGGTGTGCCTGGAAGTGTCAGAGGTGTGCCTGGGGTGTCAGGGTGTGCCTGGGGTGTCAGGGGTGTGCCTGGGATTGTCGGAGGTGTGGCAGGTGTAGGTGTGCAAGTGTCGGGAGGTGTGCAGGAGTGTCAGGTGTGCATGGGTGTTAGGAGGTGAGCAGGTGTCAGAGGTGTGCCTGGGGTGTCAGAGGTGTGCAGGATGTCAGTGTGCCTGGGGTGTCAGGTGTGCCTGGGGTGTCAGGGGTGTGCCTGGGGTGTCAGGTGTGCCTGGGGGTGTCAGAGGTGTGCCTGGGAGTGTCAGGGGTGTGCCTGTGGTGTCAGAGGTGTGCAGCAGGTGCAGAGTGTGCCTGGGGTGTCAGGGGTGTGCCTCAGGTGTGAGGTGTGCCTGGGGAGTGTGGGTGTGCCTGGGGTGTCAGGTGTGGGTGTCAGGGTGTGCCTGGGGTGTCGGGTGCCTTGAGTGTGAGGTGTGCCTGGGGAGTGTCAGAGGTGTGCGGTGTCAGGGTGTAGAGTGTGGTGTGCATGGAGTGTCAGGTGCAAGTGTGGCTGGCGGTCAGAGGTGTGCAGCAGAGTGTCAGGGTGTGCCAGAGTGTCAGGGGTGCCTGGGAGTGTCAGAGTGTATAAGTGTCTGGAGGTGTGCTTGAGAGTGTCAGAGGTGTGCCTGGGAGTGTCAGAGGTGTGCCTGGGGAGTGTCAGAGTGTGCAGGGGTGTCAGAGTGTGCCTGGGAGTGTCAGGAGGTGTGCTTGGGAGTGTCAGAGGTGTGCCTGGGGAGTGTCAGAGGTGTGCCTGGGAGTGTCATCGGTGTGCCTGGGAGTGTCAGAAGTGTGCCTGGGAGTGTCAGGGTGTACCTGGGAGTGTCAGAGGTATCAGGGGGTGTCAGAGGGTGTGCACAAGTTGCAGAGGTGTCGCACCAGGTTGGTGTGAGGTGTGCAAGGTGTGTGAGGTGTGCAGGTGTCAGAGTTGCCAGGTCTCAGGGGTTGTGCCAGGGTGTCGGTGGGTGCTGGAGTTGTCAGAGGTGTGCAGGTGGTCAGGGTGTGCCTGGGATGTCAGGAGGTGTGCCTGGGGTGTCAGGAGGTGTGCCTGCAGAGTGTCAGAGGTGTGCCTGGGTGTCAGGGGTGTGCCTGGGTGTCAGGTGTGCCTGGGGTGTCGGAGGTGTGCCTGGGAGTGTCAGGTGTGCAGGGGTGTCAGTGGTGTGCCTGGGAGTGTCAGAGGTGTGCCTGGGATTGTCAGGGTGTGAACCAGGGTGTCAGAGGTGCCTGGGGAGTGTCAGGTGTGCAGGGTGTCAGTGGGTGCAATTCTCAAGGGTGTGCAAGTTGTCAGGAGGTGTGCCTGGGATGTCAGGAGGTGTGCAAGATGTCAGTGTGTATGGAGTGTCAGAGGTGTGCCTGGGGAGTGTCAGGGGTGCCTGGGATTGTCGGAGGTGTGCCTGTGGCAGTGTCAGAGGTGTGCCTGGAGTGTCAAGATGTACCTGGGAGTGTCAGGGTGTATCTGGGAGTGTCAGGAGGCGGGAGTGTTGGGGTGTGCCTGGGGTGTCAGAGGTGTAACAAGTTGTCAGAGGTGTGCCTGGGAGTGTCAGGAGGGTGCCTGGGAGTGTCAGAGGTGTGCCTGGGAGTGTGGTGGTGTACCTGGGAGTGTCAAGGTGTGCCTGGGGTATCAGAGTTGACAGAGTTCAATGTCATAGAGGTTCGTGCCTGGGGTGTCAGTGATTGCAAGGTGTTGGGGTGTGTCAGGGGTGTGCAGAGTGTCAGGAGTGTGCCTGGGTGTCAGAGGTTGGTAGCATGGTGTCAGGGGTGTGCAGGTGTCAGTGGGTGCCTGGGGTGTCAGTGGTGTGGGGACTGGAGGTGTGCGCATGGGTGTCAGGGTGTGCCTGGGTGTCAGAGGGTGCCTGGGGAGTGTCAGAGGTGTGCCTGGGGTGTCAGAGGTGTGCCCAGGAGTGTCAGAGGTGTACCTGGGAGTGTCAGAGGGTGCCTGGGAGTGTCAGGGTGTGCCTGGGAGTGTCGGAGGTGTGACTGGGAGTGTCAGAGGTTGTGCCTGGGGTGTCAGGGGTGTGCAAGTTGTCAGGTGTGCAAGTGTCAGTGGTGTGCAAGTTGTCAGAGGTGTGCCTGGGAGTGTCAGTTGGTAGCAGGATGTCAGGAGGTGTGCATGGTAGGAGTTGGTAGCAGGTGGGAGGTGTGCCTGGGGTGTCTGGGTGTGCCTAGAGTTGTCAGGAGGTGTGACTGGGGTGTCAGGGGTGTGCCAGGGGTGTCAGTGGTGCCTGGGGTGTCAGAGGTGTGCCTGGGGTGTCAGGGGTGTGCATGGGTGTCAGAGGTGTGGGGAGTGTCAGGGTGTGCCTGGGAGTGTCGGAGGTGTGCCTGGGAGTGTCGGAGTTGTGCCTGGGGTGTCGGGATGCGGACCTGGGGAGTGTCAGAGGTGCCTGGGAGTTTCAGGAGGGTGCCTGGGGTATCAAGGTGTGCCTGGGAATGTCAGAGTTAATGCCTGGAGAGTATCAGAGGTGGTATCTTGAGTGTCAGAGTGCCTGAGAATGTCAGAGGTGTTCTGAGGTGTCAGGGGTGCACCAAGTGTCAGGGTGTGACACGGAGTGTCGGTGATTGTGATTGGGTGTCAGGTGTGCCTGGGATTGTCAGGATGTGACAGAGGTGTCTAAGTTGGTGCGCAGGTTGTCAGAGTGTGTAGGTGTCAGGAGGTGTGCCTGGGTTGTCGGAGGTGCTTATGGAGTGTTGGGGTGTGACTGGGAGTGTCAGGGGTGTGCCTGGGTGTCAGGTGTGCACTGGGTGTCAGAGGTGTGCCTGGGTGTCAGGTGTGGCTTGGGTGTCTGGGGTGTGCCTGGAGTCAGGGGTGTGCCTGCAGAGTGTGGGGGTGTGCAGGTGTCAGGGTGTGCCAAGTGTCAAAGGTGTAACAGAGTGTCAAGGTGTAGCATGGGTGTCAGGTTAGCGGGTACAAGTGTCAGGGAGTGTGCCCAGAGTTGTCAGGGTGAGACCTGGGTTCTCAGAGAACTGGGTGTCAGGGTGTGCAGGTGTCAGAGGTGGCGGAGTGTCAGAGGTGTGCCTGGGGTGTCAGGGGTGTGCCTGGGGTGTCAGAGACCAGGGGGTGTAGAGGTGTTCCTGGAGTGTCAGGAGGTGTAACTGGGGTCGCAGAGAGTGCCTGGGGAGTGTCAGAGGTGTGCCTGGGGAGTGTCTGAGGAGTGTGCCTGGGGAGTGTCAGAGGTGTGCCTGGAAGTGTGTGTGCCTGGGGTGTCAGCGGTGCCTGGGGAGTGTCAGGGTGTGCCTGGGGTGTCAGTGGGTGTGCCTGGGGTGTCATTGATGTGCCTGGGAGTGTCTGAGGTGTGCAAGTGTCTGGACAGGTGTGAGGTGTACAGGGGTGTCAGAGTGTAGCTGGGAGTGTCAGAGGGTGCCTCAGGTGTCAGGGTGTGACACTGGGGAGTGTCAGAGGTGTGCCTGGAGTGTCAGGGTATGCCTGGGAGTGTCAGAGGTGTACCTGGGAGTGTCAGAGTTGTGCCTGGGGTGTCGGATGCGGACCTGGGAGTGTCAGAGGTGTCCCTGGGAGTGTCAGAGGTGTGCAGAATGTCAGAGGTGTTACTGGGGAATGTCAGGGGTGCACCTAGGAGTGTCAGGGAGTGGCAACTGGGAGTGTCAGGGGAGTGTAACTGGGGAGTGTCAGGAGGTGTAACTGGGAGTGTCAAGTTGTAACTGGGAGTGTCTGAGGTGTGCCTGGGAGTATCAGAGGTGTGCCAGGTGTCAGAGGTGTACTTGGGAATGTCAGAGGTGTTCCTGGGAATGTCAGGGGTTGCACCTAGGGTGTCAGGGGTGTGGCTGGGAGTGTCAGGGGGGTGTGACTGGAGTGTCGGAGGTGTGACTGGGGAGTGTCAGAGTTGTGACTGGGGAGTGTCTGAGGTGTGCCTGGGGAGTGTCAGAGGTGTGCCTGGGGAGTATCGGGGTGTGCCTGGGGGTGTCAGAGGTGTGCACCTGAGTGTCAGGTGTAACTGGGAGTGTCAGAGGTGTGCCTGGAAGTGTCAGGGGTGTGCCTGGGAGTGTCAGGAGGTGTGCCTGGGGTGTCAGGGGTGTAACTGGGAGTGTCAGAGGTGTGCCTGGGGTGTCAGAGGTGGCACCTGGAGTGTCAGAGACAAGTGTCAGAGTGTACCTAGTGTCAGGGTGTGAACAGAGTGTCTAAGGTGTGCACAGAGTGTCAGGTGTGCCTGGGATTATCAGAGGTGTGCCTGGAAGTGTCAGAGGTGTGCCTGGGGTGTCAAGGTGGAACTGGGGTATCAAGGTGTGCCTGGAGTGCCAGAGGTGTGCCTGGGGGTGTCAGGGGTGTGCCTGGGGTGTCAGCGGTGTGTGACTGGGAGTGTCATGGATGTAACTGGGGAGTGTCGGAGGTGTAACTGGGAGTGTCAGGTGTAACTGGGAGTGTCTTAGGTGTGCCTGGGGTGTCAGAGGTGTGCCTGTGTCAAGAGAGTTGTCAGAGGTGTGCCAGGAGTGTCAGAGGTGTGCAAGTGTCAGAGGTGGGCAGAGTGTCAGAGTGTGCCTGAGGTGTCAGGAGGTGTGCCTGGGAGGTCAGAGGTGTGCCAGTTTCAGGGTATGCCTGGGGTGTCAGGGTGTGCCTGGGTGTGTCGGGTATGACTGGGGTGTCGGGTGTGGCTGGGGAGTGTCGGGCTGTGACTGGGGTGTCTGGGGTGTGCCTGGGGTATCAGAAGGTGTGCCTGGGAATGTCGGAGGTGTGCCTGGGGAATGTCAGGGTGTGCCTGGGGTGTCAGAGGTGTGCCTGGGAGTGTCAGAGGTGTGCCTGGAGTGTCAGAGGTGTGCCTGGCAGTGTCAGAGGGTGTGCCGGTGTCTGAGGTGGCACAGGGTGCAGGAGGTGTGCCTGGGGGTGTCAGGGGTGTGCCTGGGATGTCAGGGTGTGCCTGGGGTGTCAGAGGTGTGCCTGGGGTGTCAGAGGTGTGCCTGGCAGGAGTCTGGGGTGTGCCTGGGTGTCTGGGGTGTGCCTGGGGAGTGTCAGAGAAGAACCAGGGGTGTAGAGTGTTCCTGGGAGTGTCAGGTGTGCCTGGGAGTTTCAGAGGTGTGCCTGGAGTGTCAGAGGGTGATCCAAGGAGTCTCAGAAGAGTACCTGGGGAGTGTCAGAGGTGTGCCTGGGAGTGTCTGAGGTGTGCCTGGGGTGTCAGAGGTGTGCCTGGAGAGTGTCAGGCGTGTGCCTAGGAGTGTCAGCGGTGCACCTGGGAGTGTCAGAGGTGTGCCTGGGAGTGTCAGTGGTGTGCCAGTGTCAGAGGTGTGCCTGGGGTGTCTGGTGTGCAGGTGTCTGGGCTGGAGGTGTGGAGGTGTGCCTGGGGTGTGGGGGTGTGCCTGGGGTGTCAGGGGTTGTGCCAGGGGGTGTCAGGTGGGTGCCTGGGGTGTCAGAGGTGTGCCTGGGAGTGTGGAGGTGTGCATGGGTTTCAGGAGGTGTGCCTGGGGTGTCAGAGGTATGCCTGGACGTATCAGAGGGTGTGCCTGGGAGTTTCAAAGGTGTGCCTGGGGAGTGTCAGAGGGGTGTGCCTGGGAGTATCAGAGGTGTGCCTGGAAGTGTCAGAGGTGTGCCTGGGAATGTCAGGTGTTCCTGAAGTGTCAGGGTGCACCTAGGAGTGTCAGGGGTGTGACTGGGGAGTGATGGAGTGTGCAAGGTGGTCAGGAGGTGTGCCTGGGGTGTCAGGGGTGTGCCTGGGTGTGGAGGGTGCCTGGGGTGTCAGGGGTGTGGCTGGGGTGTCAGGTGTGCCTGGAAGTGTCAGAGGTATGCCTGGGGTGTCAGAGGTGTGCCTGGGGAGTGTCAGGTGTGTGGCTGGGGAGTGTCTGGGGTGTGCCTGGGGTGTCAGAGGTGTGCCTGGGAGTATCAGAGGTGTGCCTGGGAGTGTCAGAGGTGTGCCTGGGAGTGTCAAGAGTGTAACAGAGAGTGTCAAGGTGTGCCTGGAAGTGTCAGAGGTGTGCCTGGGAATGTCAGAGTGTTCCTGGGGAGTGTCAGGGGTGCACCTAGGAGTGTCAGGGGTGTGCACAGGAGTGTCAGGGGTGTGACACAGAGTGTGGAGGTGTGACTGGGTGGCCAGGTTGTGACTGGGGTGTCTGGGGTGTGCCTGGGTGTCAGGAGGTGTATCTGGGGGTATCAGGTGTGCCTGGGTGTCAGGAGGTGCAGGTGAGTGTGGAGTTGGCACTGGGTGTCAGGGTGTGCCTGGAGTGTCAGGGGTGTGCCTCGGGTGTCAGGAGTGTGCCTGGGGAGTGTCAGGGGTGTGACTGGGGTGTCTGGGAGGTGTGCCTGGGGAGTGTCAGAGGTGTGCCTGGAAGGGGTCAGAGGTATGCCTGGGGTGTCAGAGGTGTGCCTGGGGTGTCAGGGGTGTAACTGGGGAGTGTCTGAGGTGTGCCTGGGGTGTCAGAGGTGTGCCTGGGAGTATCAGAGGTGTACCTAGTGTCAGAGGTGTGCAGGGGTGTCAGGAGTGGAACTGGGAGTGTCAAGGTGTGCCTGGAGTGTCAGAGGTGTGTGGAGTGTCAGGGGTGTGCCTGGGAGTGTCAGCAGTGTGTCATGGATGTGACTGGGAGTGTCGGAGGTGTGACTGGGGAGTGTCAGGTGTGAACTGGGAGTGTCTTAGGTGTGCCTGGGGTGTCAGAGGTGTGCCTGGGAGTGTCAGGGTGAACTGGGAGTGTCAGAGGTGTGACCAGAGTGTCAGAGGGTGTACTGGGTGTCAGAAATGAACCAGGGAGTGTCAGAGGTGTGCCTGGGAGTGTCAGAGGTGTGCCTGGGAGGAGTCAGATGTGTGCACAAGTGTCAGGAGTATGCCTGGGGAGTGTCAAGGGGGGTGTACCTGGGTGTGTCAGAGGTATGGCTCGGTGTGGAGGTGTGGCCTGGGGTGTCGGGCTGTGGCTGGGAGTGTCTGAGGGTGTGCCTGGGGTGTCGAAGGTGTGCCTGGGGAATGTCAGAGGTGTGCCTGGGAGTGTCAAGAGTGTGCCTGGGAGTGTCAGGGGTGTGCCTGGCAGTGTCAGGGGTGTGCCTGGGGTGTCAGGAGGTTACCTGAGTGTGGAGAGTGTGCCTGGGGTGTCAGAGGTGTGCCTGGCAGTGTCAGGGTGTGCCGGTGTCTGAGGTGTGCCTGGGTCTGGAGGTGTGTGCCTGGGTGTCAGGGGTGTGCCTGGGGATGTCAGGTGTGCCTGGGGTGACAGAGGTGTGCCCTGGGGTGTTGGGGGTGTGCTGGCGGAGTCCTGGGGTGTGCCTGAAGGTGTCAGGGGTGTGCAGGGGTGTCAGAGAACCAGGGGGGTGTAGAGGTGTTCCTGGGGAGTGTCAGAGGTGTACCTGGGGTTTCAGAGGGTGTGCCTGGGAGTGTCAGAGGTGAACCAGGGAATTCTCAGAAGAGTGCCTAGGATGTCAGAGGGGTGTGCCTGGGGGTGTCTGAGGTGTGCCTGGGGGTGTCAGGAGGTGTGCCTGGGTGTCAGGCGTGTGCCTGGGGAGTGTCAGCTGTGCCTGGGGAGTGTCAGAGGTGTGCCCTGGAGTGTCAGTGGTGCTGGGGGTGTCAGAGGGTGTGCCTGGGGTGTCAGGGGTGTGCCTGGAAGTGTCAGGCTGGAAGTGTGAGGGTGTGCCTGGGGAGTGTCAGAGGTGTACCTGGGAGTGTCGGGGTGTGCCAGGGGTGTCAGTGGTGCCTGGGAGTGTCAGAGGTGTACCTGGAGTGTCGGAGGTGTGCATGGAGTGTCAGAGGTGTGCCTGGGGAGAGGTGTGCCTAGACGTATGGAGGTTTTACCTGGGAGTGTCAGGTTGTGCCTGGGTGTCGGATGCGGACCTGGGAGTGTCAGAGGTGTGCCTGGGGTATCAGAGGTGTGCCTGGGGAATTATCAAGGTGTACCTGGGGTGTCAGAGGTGTACCTGGGGTATCAGAGGTGTGCCTGGGGTGTCAGAGGTGTGCCTGGGAATGTCAAGGTGTTCCTGAGGTGTGAGGGTGCACCTGGGGTGTCAGGGGTGTAACTGGGAGTGTCAGTGGTGTAGCTGGGAGTGTCGGAGGTGTAACTGGGAGTGTCAGAGTTGTAACTGGGAGTGTCTGGGTGTGCCTGGGGTGTCAGAGGTGTGGGAGTATCAGAGGTGTGCCTGGGAGTGTCAGGAGTGCCTGGGGTGTCAGGGGTGTAACTGGGGAGTGTCAGAGGGTGTGCTGGAGGTGTCAGAGGTATGCCTGGGAGTGTCAGAGGTGTGCCTGGGAGTGTCAGGGTGTGACTGGGAGTGTCTGAGGTGTGCCTGTGTCAGAGGTGTGCCTGGGGTATCAGAGGTGTGCCTGGGGTGTCAGAGGTGTGCCTGGGGAGTGTCAAGGTGTAACAGAGAGTGTCAAGACAAGGTGTCAGGGTGTGCCTGGGGATGTCAGAGGTGTTCTGGGGAGTGTCAGGGGTGCCTGGGAGAGTCAGGGGTGTAACTGGAGTGTCAGGAGTGTGACTGGGGTGTCGGAGGTGTGACTGGGGTGTCAGAGTTGTAACTGGGGAGTGTCTGAGGTGTGCCTGGAGTGTCAGAGGTGTGTCTGGGGTATCAGGAGGTGTGCCTGGGAGTGTCAGAGGGGCCTGGGGTGTCAGGGTGTGACTGGAGGTGTCAGAGGTGTGCCTGGAAGTGTCAGGGGTGTGCCTGGGGTGTCAGCGGTGTGACTGGGGGTGTCATGGATGTGACTGGGGTGTCAGGAGGTGTGACTGGGGAGTGTCGGAGGTGTGGCTGGGAGTGTCTTAGGTGTGCAGGTGTCAGAGGTGTGCTGGGAGTGTCAGAGGTGAACCTGGGGTGTCAGAGGTGTGCCAAGGGTGTCAGAGGTGTGCCTGGGAGTGTCAGAGGTGAGCCAGGGGAGTGTCAGAGTGCACCTGGGAGTGTCAGAGGTGTGCCTGGGGTGTCAGAGGTGTGCCTGGGAGTGTCAGGGGTATACATGGGGTGTCAGGGGTGTGCCTGGGTGTGTCGGAGGTATGGCTGGGAGTGTCGGAGGTGTGACTGGGGAGTGTCGGAGCTGTGACTGGGGTGTCTGAGGTGTGCCTGGGGAGTATCGAGGTGTGCCTGGGAGTGTCGGAGGGGTGTGCCTGGGAGTGTCAAGAGTGTGCCTGGGGTGTCAGGGGTGTGCCTGGGGAATGTCAGGGGTGTGCCTGAGTGTCAGAGGTGTTCTGGGAGTGTCAGAGGTGTGCCTGGGAGTGTCAGAGGTGTGCCTGGCAGGGTGTCAGAGGTGTGCCTGGGGTGTCTGGGGTGTGCCTGGGAGTGCGGAGGTGTGCCTGGGGTGTCAGGGGTGTGCCTGGGGAATGTCAGGGGTGTGCCTGGGGAGTGTCAGAGGTGTGCCTGGGGGAGGTCAGGGGTGTGCCTGCAAGAGTCTGAGGTGTGCCTAGAGTGTCTGAGGTGTGCCTGGGGTGTCAGAGGAGCCAGGGGTGTAGAGGTGTTCCTGGGAGTGTCAGGGGTGCCTGGGAGTTTCAGAGGTGTGCCTGGGGAGGTCAGAGGTGAACCAAGGAGTCTCAGAAGAGAGTACCGGAGTGTCAGGGTGTGCCTGGGGAGTGTCTGAGGCGTGCCTGGGTGTCAGAGGTGTGCCTGGAAGTGTCAGGCGTGTGCCTGGGGAGTGTCAGCGGCACCTGGGGGTGTCAGAGGTGTGCCTGGGGAGTGTCGTGGTGTGCCTGGGGGTGTCAGGGTGTGCCTGGGGTGTCTGGGGTGTGCACCTGGAAGTGTCTGGGCTGGAGGGTGAGAGGTGTGCCTGGGAGTGTCAGAGGTGTGCCTGGGGGTGTGTCAGGGGGTGTTAGCAGGGGTGTCAGTGGAGTGCCTGGGGAGTGTCAGAGGTGTGCCTGGGGTGTGGAGGTGTACATGGGTGTCAGAGTGTACCTGGGGGTGTCAGGGTGTACCTAGAGTATCGGAGGTTTACAAGTGTCGGAGTTGGCTGGGGAGTGTCGGATGCGGACTAGGGTGTCAGAGAGTGTGCCTGGGATTATCAGAGGTGTGCCTGGGAGTGTCAAGGTGTGCCTGGGAGTGTCAGAGGTGTGCCTGGGAGTATCAGAGGTGTACCTGGGAGTGTCAGAGTGTGCCTGGGAATGTCAAGGTGTTCCTGAGAGTGTCGGGGTGTACCTGGGAGTATCAGGGTTGCAACTGGGGTGTCTGAGGTGTACCTGGGAGTGTCAGAGGTGTGCCTGGGGAGTGTCAAGAGTGTGACAGGGAATGTCAAAGGTGTACCTGGAAGTGTCAGAGGTGTGCCTGAATGTCAGAGGTGTTCCTGGGAGTGTCAGGGTGTACCTAGGAGGGAGTCAGGGGTGTAACTGGGAGTGTCAGGGGTGTAACTGGGAGTGTCGGAGGTGTGGCAAGGTGTCAGAGGTGTGCCTGGGAGGTCAGAGGTGTGAAGCAGGAGTCTCAGAGTACCTGGGAGTGTCAGAGGTGTGCCTGGGAGTGTGTGTGCGTGCCTGGAGTGTCAGGGTGTGCCTGGAAGTGTCAGGCGTGTGCCTGGGGAGTGTCAGCGGTGCACCTGGGGAGTGTCAGAGGTGTAGCCTGGGAGTGTCAGTGGTGTGCCTGGGGAGTGTCAGAGGTGTGCCTGGGGAGTGTCAGGGTGTGCCTGGAGGTGTGGGCTGGAGGTGTGGGGTGTGCCTGGGGTGTCAGAGGTGTGCCTGGGGTGTCAGGGGTGTGGCAGGGGAGTGTCAGTGGTGTGCCTGGGGTGTCAGGGGTGTGCCTGGGAGTGTCGGAGGTGTACATGGAGTGTCAGACGTGTACCTGGGAGTGTCAGAGGTGTGCCTAGGCGTGTCGGAGGGGTTTGCCTGGGAGTGTCGGGTTGTGCCTGGGAGTGTCGGATGCGGACCTGGGAGTGTCAGAGGTGTGCCTGGGGTATCAGAGGGTGTGCCTGGGGTATCAAGTGTACCAAGTGTCAGAGGTGTGCCTGGGGTGTCAGAGGTGTGCCTGGAGTGTCAGAGGTGTGCCTGGGAATGTCAAGGTGTTCCTGAGAGTGTCAGGGGTGCACCTGGGAGTGTCAGGGGTGTAACTGGGGAGTGTCAGGGTGTAACTGGGGAGTGTCGGAGGTGTAACTGGGAGTGTCAGAGTTGTAACTGGAGTGTCTGAGGTGTACCTGGGAGTGTCAGAGGTGTATCTGGGGTATCAGAGGTGTGCCTGGGAGTGTCAGAGGTTGCCTGGGAGTGTCAGGGGTGTGCCTGGGAGTGTCAGAGGTGTGCCTGGAAGTGTCAGGGGTGTGCCTGGGTGTCAGAGGTGTGCCTGGGGTGTCAGGGGTGTAACTGGGAGTGTCTGGGGTGTGCCTGGGAGTGTCAGAGGTGTACCTGGAAGTGTCAGAGGGTGTATGCCTGGGGTGTCAGTGGTGTGCCTGGGAGTGTCAGGGGTGTAACTGGGGTGTCTGGTGTGCCTGGGAGTGTCAGAGGTGTGCCTGGGGAGTATCAGAGGTGTGCCTGGGGAGTGTCAGGGTGCCTGGGAGTGTCAAGTGTAACTGGGGGTGTCAAGGTGTGCCTGGAAGTGCCAGAGGTGTGCCTGGGAGTGTCAGGGGTGTGCCTAGGAGTGTCAGCGGTGTAACTGGGAGTGTCATGGATGTAACTGGGAGTGTCGGAGGTGCTGGGAGTGTCGGAGGTGTAACTGGGAGTGTCTTAGGTGTGCCTGGGAGTGTCAGAGGTGTGCCTGGGAGGTCAGAGGTGAACCTGGAGTGTCAGAGGTGTGCCAAGGGTGTCAGAGGTGTGCCTGGAGATGTCAGAGGGTGAACCAGGGTGTCAGAGGTGTGCCTGGGGAGTGTCAGGGGTGTGCCTGGGTGTCAGAGTGTGCACTGGTGTCAGGGGTATGCCTGGGAGTGTCAGGGTGTGCCTGGGTGTGTCGGAGGTATGGCTGGGAGTGTCAGGTGTGGCTCAAGGTGTCGGGCTGTGACTGGGAGTGTCTGAGGTGTGCCTGGGGTATCGAGGAGGTGTGCCTGGGAGTGTCAGTGTGCCTGGGGTGTCAAGAGTGTGCCTGGGGAGTGTCAGGGTGTGCCTGGGGAATGTCAGGGGTGTACCTGAGTGTCAGGGTGTGCCTGGGAGTGTCAGAGGTGTACCTGGGAGTGTCAGAGGTGTACCTGGCAGTGTCAGAGGTGTGGCCTGGGAGTGTCTGAGGTGTGCCTGGGTGTCGGAGGTGTGCCTGGGGAGTGTCAGGGGTGTGCCTGGGAATGTCGGGGTGTGCCTGGGGAGTGTCAGGGAGGTGTGCAGGGGTGTCAGAGGTGTGCCTGGCAGAGTCTGAGGTGTGCCTAGAGTGTCTGAGGTGTGCCTGGAGTGTCAGAGGGTAGAACCAGGGGGTGTAGAGGTGTGCCTGGGAGTGTCAGAGGTGTGCCTGGGAGTTTCAGAGGTACCTGGGAGGTCAGAGGGTGAACCAAGGAGTGTCAGAAGTGTACCTGGGAGTGTCAGAGGTGTACCTGGGGAGTGTCTGAGGTGTGCCTGGGAGTGTCAGAGGTGTGCCTGGAGTGTCAGGCGTGTGCCTGGGGTGTCAGAGGTGCACCTGGAGTGTCAGAGGTGGCACCTGGGGTGTCAGTGGTGGCACTGGTAGTGTCAGAGGTGCCTGGGGAGTGTCTGGGGTGTGCCTGGAGGTGTCTGGGCTGGAGGTGTGGGGAGGTGTGCCTGGAGTGTCAGAGGGTGTGCCTGGGGTGTCAGGGGTGGAGCAGGGAGTGTCAGGTGGAGTGCCTGGGGTGTGTCAGAGGTGTGCCTGGGGAGTGTCGGAGGTGTACATGGGTGTCAGAGGTGTGCCTGGGGTGTCAGGTGTGCCTAGAGTGTCAGGTGTGCCTGGGAGTGTCAGAGGTGTGCCTGGGAGTGTCAGAGGTGTGCCTGGGAGTGTCAGAGTGTACCTGGCAGTGTCAGAGGTGTGCCTGGGAGTGTCTGAGGTGTGCCTGGGGTGCCGGAGGTGTGCCTGGGGAGTGTCAGGGGTGTGCCTGGGAATGTAGGGTGTGCCTGGGGTGTCAGGGGTGTGCCTGGGGTGTCAGGGTGCCTGGCAGAGTCTGGGGTGTGCCTGGGGTGTCTGGGGTGTGCCTGGGAGTGTCAGAGAGAGAACCAGGGGGGTGTAGAGGTGTTCCTGGGTGTCAGGGTGTGCCTGGGGTTTCAGAGGTGTGCCTGGGGAGGGTCAGGGGTAGACCAAGGGGAGTCTCAGAAGAGTGCCTGGGAGTGTCAGAGGTGTGCCTGGGTGTCTGAGGTGTGCCTGGGAGTGTCAGAGGTGTGCCTGGAAGTGTCAGGCGTGCCTGGGGTGTCAGGTGCACCTGGGGTGTCAGAGGTGTGCCTGGGGAGTGTCAGTGGTGTGCCTGGGTGGTGTCAGAGGTGTGCCTGGGGTGTCTAGGGGTGTGCCTGGAGGTGTCTGGGCTGGAGGTGTGAGAGGTGTGCCTGGGGAGTGTCAGAGGGTGTGCCTGGGAGTGTCAGGGGTGTGGCAGGGTGTCAGTGGAGTGCCGGTGTGGAGGTGTGCCTGGGGAGTGTCGGAGGTGTGCATGGAGTGTCAGAGGTGTACCTGGGAGTGTGGGTGTGTGTCAGGAGGTTTACCTGGGAGTGCCAGGGTTGTGCCTGGGAGTGTCGGATGCGGACCTGGGAGTGTCAGAGGTGTACTGGGAGTATCAGAGGTGTAGCCTGGGGAGTGTCAAGGTGTACAAGTGTCAGAGGTGTACCTGGGAGTATCAGGGTGTGCAGTGTCAGAGTGCCTGGGAATGTCAAGGTGTGTGTTCCTGAGGTGTCAGGGGTGCACCTAGGAGTGTCAGGGGTGTAACTGGGGTGTCAGTGGTGTGGCTGGGCGTGTCGGAGGTATAACTGGGAGTGTCAGGTGTGACTGGGAGTGTCTGAGGTGTACCTGGGAGTGTCAGAGGTGTACCTGGGGTATCAGGGTATCTGGGAGTGTCAGGGAGTACCTGGGAGTGTCAGGGGTGTGACTGGAGTGTCAGGGTGCCTGGAGGTGTCAGAGGTATGCCTGGGGAGTGTCAGAGGTGTGCCTGGAGGTGTCAGGGGTGTAACTGGGAGTGTCTGAGGTGTGCCTGGGAGTGTCAGAGGTGTGCCTGGGAGTATCAGAGGTGTACCTGGGAGTGCCAGAGGTGTGCCTGGGGAGTGTCAAGAGTGTAACAGAGAGTGTCAAAGGTGTGCCTGGAGTGTGTCAGAGGCGTGCCTGGGAGTGTCAGGGGTGTGCCTAGAGTGTCAGCGGTGTAACTGGGAGTGTCATGGATGTAACTGGGAGTGTCAGAGTGTAACTGGGAGTGTCAGAGTGTAACTGGGGGTGTCTTAGGTGTGCCTGGGAGTGTCGGAGGTGTAACTGGGGAGTGTCAGAGGTGTACCTGGGAGTGTCAGATGTGAACCTGGGAGTGTCAGAGGTGTGCCAAGGGTGTCAGAGGTGTACCTGGAGTGTCAGAGGTGAACCAGGGGAGTGTCAGAGGTGTGCCAGTGTCAGAGGTGTGCCTGGGAGTCAGAGGTGTGCAAGGTGTCAGGGGTATACCTGGAGTGTCAGGGGTGTACCTGGGGTGTCGGAGGTGTGACTGGAGGTGTCAGGTGTAAACTGGGAGTGTCAGGCTGTAACTGGGAATGTCTGGGGTGTGCCTGGGAGTATCGAAGGTGTGCCTGGGAGTGTCGGAGGTGTGCCTGGGAGTGTCAGAGTGTAACTGGGAGTGTCAAGGTGTGCCTGGAAGTGTCAGAGGTGTGCCTGGGAGTGTCAGGGTGTACTGGGGTGTCAGCAGTGTGACACCAGGAGTGTCATGGATGAGGGTGGAGTGTCGGAGTGTAACTGGGAGTGTGGAGGTGGCAACTGGGAGTGTCTTAGGTGTGCACCAGATTGTCAGAGTGTACCAGTGTCAGAGAGGTGAAACTGGGAGTGTCAGAGGTGTACAGGGAGTGTCAGAGGTGTGCCTGGGGTGTCAGAGGTGAACAGGGAGTGTCAGAGGTGTGCCTGAGTGTCAGGGGTATGCCTGGGAGTGTCAGGGGTGTGCCTGGAGTGTCGGAGGTGTAACTGGGAGTGTCAGGTGTAACTGGGAGTGTCAGGCTGTAACTGGGATTGTCTGAGGTGTGCCTGGGAGTGTTTGAAGTGTGCCTGGGGTGTCTGAGGTGTGCCTGGGGTGTCAGAGGTGTGCCTGGGTATCAGAGGAGTACCTGGGGAGTGTCAGAGGTGTCCTAGTGTTTAGGTGTACCTGGGAGTGTCTGGAGGTGTGCCAGTGTCAGAGGGCAGGAGTGTAGAGGTGTGCCTGGGGTGTCAGAGGTGTGCCTGGGAGTGTGAGAGGTGTGCCTGGGGTGTCAAGGTGAACCAAGGAGTGTCATAGGAGTACCTGGGGTGTCAGAGGTGTGCCTGGGGTGTCTGAGGTGTACCTCGGATTGTCAGGTGTGCCTGGAAGTGTCTGGGGTGTACCTGGCATGTCAGAGGTGTGCCTGGGAGTGTCAGAGGTGTACCTGGGTGTCAGTGCCTGGGAGTGTCAGAGGTGTGCCAAGGAGAGTCTGAGGTGTGCCTAGGGTGTCTGAGGTGTGCCTGGGGTGTCAGAAAGAACCAGGGTGTGTAAGAGGTGTTCCTGGAGTGTCAGAGGTGTGCCTGGGTTTCAGAGGTGTGCCTGGTGTCAGATGTGAACCAAGGAGTGTCACAAGGTGCCTGGGAGTGTCAGAGGTTGTGCCTGGGGTCTGAGGGTGTGCCTGGGGTGTCAGAGGTGTGCCTGGAAGTGTGTGTGCCTGGGGAGTGTCAGTGTGCCTGGGAGTGTCAGAGGTATCCTGGGAGTGTCAGTGGTGTACCTGGGTGTGTCATTGATGTGCCTGGGAGTGTCTGAGGTGTGCCTGGAAGTGTGGGGCTGGAAGTGTGAGAGTGTGCCTGGGGAGTGTTAAGTGTACATGGGAGTGTCAGGGTGTGCAAGGAGTGTCAGTGGAGTACCTAGTGTCAGAGGGTGTACCTGGGGTGTCGGAGGTGCATGGAGTGTCAGAGGATGCCTTGCAGTGTCAGAGGTGTACTTGGGGTATCAGGAGGTTTACCTGGGAGTGTCAGGTGTGCTTGGGGAGTATCAGAGGTGTGCCTGGGGTGTGGTGTGCCTGGGAATGTCAAAGGTGTTCCTGGGAGGTGTCAGGGTGCCTAGGAGTGTCAGGGGTGTAACTGGGAGTGTCAGTGGTGTAACTGGGAGTGTCGGAGGTGTAACTGGGAGTGTCAGAGTTGTAACTGGGGTGTCTGGGGGTGTACCTGGGGGTGTCAGAGGTGTGCCTGGGGTATCAGAGGTGTGCCTGGGGTGTCAGAGGAGTACCTGGGAGTGTCAGGGGTGTAACTGGGGTGTTGGGGTGTACCTGGAGGTGTCAGAGGTATACTGCCTGGTGTCAGAGGTGTGCCGGGATTTCAGGGTGTAACTGGGAGTGTTTGAGGTGTACCTGGGAGTGTCAGAGGTGTACCTGGGAGTATCAGAGGTGTACCTGGGAGTGTCAGAGGTGTACCTGGGAGTGTCAAGAGTGTAACAGAGAGTGTCAAGGTGTACCTGGAAGTGTCAGAGGTGTACCTGGGAGTGTCAGGGGTGTACCTAGGGTGTCCAACTGGGAGTGACATGGATGTAACTGGGGTGTCGGAGGTGTAACTGGGAGTGTCAGAGGTGTACTGGGGTGTCGGTTGTGAACCTGGGAGTGTCAGAGGTGTACCAAGGGGGTGTCAGAGGTGCACCTGGGGTGTCAGAGGTGAACAGGGAGTGTCAGAGGTGTACCTGGGAGTGTCAGGGGTGTACCGGAGTGTCAGAGGTGTACCTGGGAGTGTCAGGGGTATGCCGGTGTCAGGGGTGTACCTGGGAGTGTAGGAGGTGTAACTGGGAGTGTCGGAGGTGTAACTGGGAGTGTCGGGCTGTGGCTGGGGTGTCTGAGGTGTACCTGGGGTATCAGAAGGTGTGCCTGGGGTGTCGGAGGTGTGCCGGGAGTGTCAGCGGTGTAACTGGGAGTGTCATGGATGAAGTTGGAGTGTCGGGTGTAACTGGGAGTGTCGGAGTGTAACTGGTGTCTTGGGTGTACCTGGGGGTGTCAGAGGTGTACCTGGGGTGTCAGAGGTGAAACTGGGAGTGTCAGAGGTGTACCAGGGAGTGTCAGAGGTGTACCTGGGAGTGTCAGAGAGGTGAAACTGGGAGTGTCAGAGGTGTGCCAGGGGGTGTCTGAGGTGTGCTGGGAGTGTCTGAGGTGTACCTGGGAGTGTCAGAGGAGAACCAGGGTGTGGGAGGTGTGCCTGGGAGTGTCAGAGGTGTACCTGGGAGTGTGAGGTGTACCTGGGGTGTCAAGGTGAACCAAGGAGTGTCATGGGGTACCTGGGGTGTCAGATGTGTGCCTGGGGTGTCTGAGGTGTACCTGGGATTGTCGGAGGTGTACCTGGAAGTGTCTGAGGTGTACCTGGCATGTCAGAGGTGTGCCTGGGGTGTCAGAGGTGTACCTGGGAGTGTCAGAGGTGTACCTGGGAGTGTTAAGTGTGCCAAGGAGAGTCTGAGGTGTACCAGGGTGTCTGAGGTGTGCCTGGGAGTGTCAGAGAAGAACCAGGGAGTGTAGAGGTGTTCCTGGGGTTTCAGAGGTGTGCCTGGGGTGTCAGATGTGAACCAAGGGTGTCAAAAGGTGCCTGGGAGTGTCAGGGTGTACCTGGGGGTGTCTGGGGTGTACCTGGGGTGTCAGAGGTGTACCTGGAGGTATCAGGCGTGTGCCTGGGGGTGTCAGCGGTGTACCTGGGAGTGTCAGAGGTATACCTGGGAGTGTCAGTGGTGGCCTGGGGTGTCATTGATGTACCTGGGAGTGTCTGAGGTGTACCTGATGTCAGGGCTGGAAGTGTGAGGTGTACCTGGGAGTGTCAGAGGTACATGGGAGTGTCAGGGGTGTACCAGGGAGTGTCAGTGGGTACCTGGGGTGTTGGAGGTGTGCCTGGGGGTGTCGGAGGTGCATGGGTGTCAGAGGTGTACCTTGCAGTGTCAGAGGTGTGCTTAAGAGTATCGGAGGTTTACCTGGGGAGTGTCGGAGTTGTACCTGGGGTATCAGAGGTGTACCTGGGAGTGTCAGAGGTTGTACCTGGGAATGTCAAAGGTGTTCCTGAGAGTGTCAGGGGTGCACCTAGGAGTGCTGGGGTGTAACTGGGAGTGTCAGTGGTAACTGGGAGGTCGGAGGTGTAACTGGAGTGTCAGAGTTGTAACTGGGAGTGTCTGAGGCCTGGGAGGTCAGAGGTGTACCTGGGAGTATCAGAGGTGTACCTGGGAGTGTCAGAGGAGTACCTGGGAGTGTCAGGGGTGTAACTGGGAGTGTCAGGAGGTACCTGGAAGTGTCAGGAGGTATACCTGGGTTGTCAGAGGTGTACCTGGGAGTGTCAGGGGTGTAACTGGGAGTGTCTGAGGTGTTCTGGGAGTGTCAGAGGTGTACCTGGGAGTATCAGAGGTGTACCTGGGAGTGTCAGAGGTGTACCTGGGAGTGTCAAGAGTGTAACAGAGAGTGTCAAGGTGTACCTGGAAGTGTCAGAGGTGTACCGGGACTGTTAGGGGTGTACCTAGAGTGTCAGCGGTGAAACTGGGAGGTTGGATGTAACTGGGAGTGTCGGAGGTGTAACTGGGAGTGTCGGAGGTGTACTGAGTGTCTTAGGTGCCTGGAGGTCGGAGGTGTAACTGGGAGGGCCAGAGGTGATGGGAGGCCAGATGTGAACCTGGGAGTGTCAGAGGTGTACCAAGGAGTGTCAGAGGTGTACCTGGAGTGTCAGGGAGGTGAACCAGGAGGTCAGAGGTGTACCTGGGAGTGTCGAGGTGTACCTGGGAGTGTCAGAGGTGTACCTGGGAGTGTCAGGGGTATACCTGGGAGTGTCAGGGGTGTACCTGGGAGTGTCGGAGGTGTAACTGGGAGTGTCGGAGGTGTAACTGGGAGTGTCGGAGCTGTAACTGGGAGTGTCTGAGGTGTACCTGGGAGTATCGAAGGTGTACCTGGGAGTGTCGGAGGTGTACCTGGGAGTGTCAAGAGTGTAACTGGGAGTGTCAAAGGTACCTGGAAGTCAGAGGTGTACCTGGAGAGCAGGGGTGTACCTAGGAGTGTCAGTGGTAACTGGGAGTGTTGGATGAAATTGGAGTGTCGGAGGTGTAACTGGGAGTGTCGGAGGTGTAACTGGGAGTGTCTTAGGTGTACCTGGGAGGTTGGGGAGGTGTACCTGGGAGTGTCAGGAGGTGAAACTGGGAGTGTCAGAGGTGTACCAGGGAGTGTCAGAGGTACCTGGGAGTGTCAGAGGTGAAACCAAAGAGTGTCAGGAGGTGTACTGGGAGTGTCAGGGATACCTGGGAGTGTCAGGGGTGTACCTGGGAGTGTCGGAGGTGTAACTGGGAGTGTCGGAGGTGTAACTGGGAGTGTCGGAGCTGTAACTGGGAGTGTCTGAGGTGTACCTGGGAGTGTTTGAAGTGTACCTGGGAGTGTCTGAGGTGTACCTGGGAGTGTCAGAGGTGTACCTGGGAGTATCAGAGGAGTACCTGGGAGTGTCAGAGGTGTCCCTGGGAGTGTCTGAGGTGTACCTGGGAGTGTCTGAGGTGTACCTGGGAGTGTCAGAGGAGAACCAGGGAGTGTAAGAGGTGTACCTGGGAGGTTGGGGAGGTGTACCTGGGAGTGTCTGAGGTACCTGGGAGGTCAAGGTGATCCAAGGAGGTCATAGAGTACCTGGGAGTGTCAGAGGTACCTGGGAGTGTCTGAGGTGTACCTGGATTGTCGGAGGTGTACCTGGAAGTGTCTGAGGTACCTGGCATGTCAGAGGTGTACCTGGGAGTGCTGAGAGGTGTACCTGGGAGTGTCAGGAGGTGTACCTGGGAGGTCAGAGAGGTACAAGGAGAGTCTGAGGTGTACCTAGGGAGTGTCTGAGGTGTACCTGGGAGGGCAGAGAAGAACCAGGAGTGTAAGAGGTGTTCCTGGGAGGTCAGAGGTGTACCTGAGTTTAGGAGGTGTACCTGGGAGTGTCAGATGAACCAAGGAGTGTCACAAGAGTACCTGGGAGTTTAGAGGTGACGGGAGTGTCTGAGGTACCTGGGAGTGTTGTACCTGGTGTCAGGCGTACCTGGGAGGCTGGGTGGTGTACTTGGGAGTGTCAGAGGTATACCTGGGAGTGTCAGTGGTGTACCTGGGAGCGTCATTGATGTACCTGGGAGTGTCTGAGGTGTACCTAGAAGTGTCAGGGCTGGAAGTGTGAGAGGTGTACCTGGGAGTGTCAGAGGTGTACATGGGAGTGTCAGGGGTACCAGGAGTCAGTGGAGTACCTGGGAGTGTCAGAGGTGTACCTGGGGGTGTCGGAGGTGTACATGGAGTGTCAGAGGTGTACCTTGCAGTGTCTGAGGTGTACTTAGGGAGTATCGGAGGATTACCTGGGAGGTCGGAGTTGTACCTAGGGAGTGTCGGATGCGACCTGGGAGGTTGGGAGGTACCTGGGAGTATCAGAGGTACCTGGGAGTATCGAAGGTGTACCGGGAGGTCAGAGGTGTACCTGGAGTGTCAAGAGTGTAACTGGGAGTGTCAAAGGTGTACCTGGAAGTGTCAGAGGTGTACCGGAGTGTCAACCCTGGGAGCAAGCCGGGAGGTGTACCTGGGAGTGTCAAGAGTGTAACTGGGAGTGTCAAAGGTGTGGGCCTAGCAGTGTCAGCGTGTGTAACTGGAAGTGTCATGATGTAATCCTGAGTGTGGGAGGTGTGGGAGGCCTGAGGCAAACTGGAGGAGGTACCAGGAGCTGAGGTGTACCTGGGAGTGTCAGAGGTGAAACCAGAGTGCCGAGGTGTGGCCTGGGAGTGTCAGGGGTATACCTGGGAGGCTGTGGTGCACCTGGGAGCAAGCCGGAGGTGCAACTGGGACGCCGGAGTAACTGGGAGTGTCGGGAGTTGTAACTGGGAGTGTCTGAGGTGTACCTGGGAGGAAGTGTACCTGGAGGAGCCAGGTACCTGGGAGTGTCAGGAGGTACCTGGGAGTGTCAGAGAGTACCTGGGAGTGTCAGGGGTGTACCTGGGAGGTCGGAGTGTAACTGGGAGTGTCGAAGGTGTAACTGGGAGTGTTCCAGGTGCACCTGGGAGAAATGAGGCACCGGAGGCCAGAGGTGAAATGGAGGCTGGGAGGTGCACCAGGGAGGGTCAGAGGTGTACCTGGGAGTCAGGGTACCTGGAGTGTTTGAGGTAACTGGGAGTCAGAGGTAACCCTGGGAGTGCCTGAGGTACTGGGAGTGGCTGAGGTGGGAGTGTCAGAGGAGTACCTGGGAGTGTCGAGGTGTTCCTGGGAGTGCCTGAGGTACCTGGGAGTGCTGAGGTGTACCTGGGAGGTCAGAGGAGAAACTAGGAGGTAAGAGGTGTACCTGGGAGGCCAGAGGTGAACCTGGGAGGAGAGGTGTACCTGGGAGTGCCTGAGGTGTACCTGGGAGGCCAGAGGTGTACCTGGATGGTCAGGGCGGTGCACCTGGGAGTGCCTGGGCTGATGCACCTGGAGCAGTTCATGTGCACCCAAGTGTCAGGGGCTGGAAGGTGAGAGGTGTACCTGGGAGTGTCAGAGGTGCACATGGGGATGTCAGGGGTGTACCAGGAGACAGTGAGTACCTGGGAGTGTCGGGGAGGTCTACCTGGGGCAATGAGGTGTACATGGAGCGTCAGAGGTGTACCTGGGAGTGTCAGATGAACCTGGGAGGTTGTGAGGTGTACCAAGGAGGCTGGGAGGTGTACCTGGGAGGTCAGGAGGAAATTCAGGGAGGTTGGGGAGGTGGTAATGGGAGTGTCAGGAGGTACCTGGGAGGCCAGGAGGTACCTGGGAGTAAGCCAGAGGTATACCTGGGAGTGTCAGGGGTGTACCTGGGAGGCCGGAGGTGTAACTGGGAGGCCGGAGGTGTAACTGGGAGTGTCGGAGCTGTAATCAGAATGTCTGAGGTGTACCTGGGAGTATCGAAGGTGTACCTGGGAGGTCGGAGGTGTACCTGGGAGGTCAAGAGGCAACTGGGAGTGTCAAAGGTGTACCTGGAAGTGTCAGAGGTGTACCTGGGAGGCTAGGGTGTACCTAGGAGTGTCAAGCGTGTGTAACTGGGAGTGTCATGGATGAAACTGGAGGCCGGAGGTGTAACTGGGAGTGCCGGAGGTGTAACTGGGAGTGTCTTAGGTGTACCTGGGAGTGTCAGAGGTGTACTGGGAGTGTCAGAGGTGAAACTGGGAGTGCTGAGGTGTGGCCCAGGAGTGCTGGGAGGTGTGGCCTGGGAGTAAGCCAGAGGTGAAACCAGGGAGTGCTGGGAGGTGGGAGCAAAGGCATGGGAGGTTAGGGTGCACGGGAGGCCGGAGGTAACTGAGCAAGCCGGAGTGTACTGGAGTGTGAGCTGTAATTGGGACAGCCTGAGGTGTACTTGGGAGTAAGCGATGCACGGGAGTGTCTCAGGTGTACCTGGGAGTAAGCCAGAGGTACCTGGGAGTATCAGAGGAGCACCTGGGAGGCCGGGGAGGTGTCCCTGGGAGGTCTGAGGTGTACCTGGGAGGCCCTGAGGTGCACTCTGGGAGCCAGAGGAGAACCAGGGAGTGTAAGAGGTGTACCTGGGAGTGTCAGAGGTGTACCTGGGAGGTGAGAGGTGTACCTGGAGTGTCAAGGTGAATCAAGGAGTGTCATAGGAGTACCTGGGAGTGTCAGGGGAGGTGTACCTGGGAGGCCTGAGGTGTGCACCTGGGATTGTCGGAGGTGTACTGAAGTGTCTGAGGTGTACCTGGCATGTCAGAGGTGTACCTGGGAGTGTCAGGAGGTACCTGGGAGTGTCAGAGGTGTACCTGGGAGTGGGTTGGGAGGTACCAAGGAGAGTCTGAGGTGTACCTGGAGGCCTGAGGTGTACCTGGGAGGCCAGAGAAGAAACCAGGAGTGTAAGAGGTGTTCCTGGGAGGTCAGAGGTGCTGGGAGTTTCAGAGGTGTACCTGGGAGGCCAGATGAACCATGAGTGTCACAAGATACCTGGGAGGCCAAGGAGGTGCATCTGGAGTGTCTGAGGCACCTGGGAGTGTCAGAGGTACCTGGAAGGTCAGGCGTGTACCTGGGAGGCCAGCGGTGTACCTGGGAGTGTCAGAGGTGCTACCTGGGAGGCTGGGTGGTGTACCTGGGAGGCTGGGCTGATGTACCTGGGAGGTTCTGAGGTACCTGAAGGTTGGCTGGAAGTGTAGAGGCCTGGAGCAGAGGTACATGGGAGGTCAGGGGTGTACCAGGAGGTCAGTGGAGTACCTGGGAGGTTGGTGAGGTGTACTTGGGGGCAATGGAGGTGCACAAGGAGTGTCCAGTGGAAACTAGGGTGTCAGAGGTGTACCTGGGAGTATCGGAGGTGTAACTGGGAGTGTCAGTGGAAAACCTGGGAGTGTCAGGAGTTTACCTGGGATGTCAGGTTGGCACCTGGGAGTGTCGGATGCGGACCTGGGGTGTCAGAGGTGTTCCTGGGAGTATCAGAGGTGTACCTGGGGTGTCAGTGGAAAACCTGGGGTGTCAAGAGGTGTACTGGAAGTATCGGAGGTGTAGCTGGGAGTATCGAAGGTGTACCTGGGAGTGTCAGAGGTGTACCTGGGAGTATCAGAGGTACCTGGGAGAATCAGAGGTGTTCCTGGGATATCAGAGGTGTACCGGAGTATCAAAGGTGTACCTGGGAGGTCAGGGGTGTAACTGGGAGTGTCTGAGGTGTACCTGGGAGGTCAGAGGTGTACCTGGGAGTATCAGAGGTGTAGCTGGGAGTGTCAGAGGTGTCTGGAGATGTCAGGGGTGTAACTGGGAGTGTCAAGGTGTACCTGCAAGTGTCAGAGGTGTACCTGGGAGGTCAGGGGTGCACAGAGTCACGGTAACTGGGAGTGTCATGGATGTAACTGGAGTGTCGGAGGTGTAACTGGAGTGTCGGAGGTGTAACTGGGAGTGTCTTAGGTGTACCTGGGAGTGTCAGAGGTGAACCTGGGAGTGTCAGAGGTGTACCAGGGAGTGTCAGAGGTGTACCTGGGAGTGTCAGAGGTGAACCAGGGAGTGTCAGATGTGTACCTGGGAGTGTCAGAGGTGTACCTGGGAGTGTCAGAGGTGTACCTGGGAGGTCAGGGATACCTGGGAGTGTAGGGGTGTACCTGGGAGTGTCGCAGGTAACTGGGAGTGTCGGAGGTGTAACTGGGAGTGTCGGAGCTGTAACTGGGAGTGTCTGAGGTGTACCTGGGAGGCAGAAGTGTACCTGGGAGTGTCTGAGGTGTACCTAGTAGTGTCAGAGGTGTAGTGGGAGTGTCAGAGGAGTACCTGGGAGTGTCAGAGGTGTCCCTGGAGTGTCTGAGGTGTACCTGGGAGGTCTGAGGTGTACCTGGGAGGTCAGAGGAGAACCAGGGAGCGTAAGAGGTGTACCTGGGAGGTTCAGAGGTGTACCTGGGAGTGCAGGGGGGTACCTGGGAGTGTCAAGGTGAACCAAGGAGTGTCAGAGGAGTACCTGGGAGTGTCAGAGGTGTACCTGGGAGTGTCTGAGGTGTACCTGGAAGTGTCAGGTGTACCTGGGAGTGTCAGCGGTGTACCTGGGAGGTCAGAGGTGTACCTGGGAGTGTCAGTGGTGTACCTGGGAGCAATTGATGTACCTGGGAGTTTGAACCTGGAAGTGTCAGGGCTGGAAGGTCAGAGGTGTACCTGGGAGTGTCTGAGGTACCTGGGATTTTCAGAGGTGTACCTGGAAGTGTCTGAGGTGTACATGGCATGTCAGATGTGTACCTGGGAGTGTCAGAGGTGTACCTGGGAGTGTCTGAGGTGTACCTGGGAGTGCCGGAGGTGTGACCTGGAGTGTCAGATGACCTGGGAGTGTCTGAGGTGTACCTGGAAGTGTCAGGCTGGAAGTGTCAGAGGGGTACCTGGGAGGTCGGGAGGTACCTGGGAGTTGGGGTGTACCAATGAAGTGTCAGTGGAGTACCTGGGAGTGTCAGAGGTGTACCTGGGAGTGTCGGAGGTGTGCATGGGAATATCGGGAGGTACCTGGGAATATTGGAGGTACCAGGTGTGTCAGTGGAAAACCTGGGAGTGTCAGAGGTACCTGGGAGTACCGGAGGTGTACCTGGGAGTGTCAGTGGAAAACCTGGGAGGTCAGAGGGTACCTGGGAGTGTCGGAGTTGTACCTGGGAGTCGGATGCGGACCTGGGAGTGTCAGAGGTGCCTGGGAGTATCAGAGGTGTACCTGG
>NW_024712221.1:5000-10269 GCF_018991925.1 Homarus americanus | reverse complement strand
TTAACGCGGTCAATAGAACCCAGAGGGTCCCGCGCTAAGTGAAAACCGCGTTAAGTGAATAACAGAACATATGGGATTAATTCCAATAGAACTCAGCCCGACCCCCAAACTCCACTTTTTGACGACAAATAACTATGTTGTAGTAAAAATTCTATCTTAACTTTATGGTGGCATGAAAAACAAGTAATATAGAAGAGGTTAGGTTAGGAAAGATAAAGGTTAACATAGGAAAAATAAAGAATAGGTTAAAAAACGAAAATTTTTAAGGAACACTCACGGTAGTAGAAGAGATGGGTCGGCATACGGGGATGGAGGCTGGTTCCGAGGCAGAGGGCAGATTACTGCCCCTCAGGTGAATCACCATTACTAGGTGAATCACCATTACTAGGTGAATCAATATCACTGTCACTTACAGTTGTCATGGCTTCCCTGACAAATCCCTCAAAATCAACTTCACTCTCACTATCACTGGCTTGGACTGGCTGTGGTGGGTTGCGGGCGAAGAACTCGGTTATGCTTTTCTGACGGCTGGTGTTGATGTTGTCGTGATACACCTTGATGTACGGCTCCATAGCCTGCACCAGTCGGGTATGGAAGACGTCATGGCGTTCATCGTCATTGTCGCGGGAAACGATGGACTTAATTTTTTCTGTAAACTCTATGAGACACTTAATATCACTATGACTTAAACTAGGTTCTTCGGAGAATGACGCACCTTCTTCCTCCTCTTCACTGGCGGGTTCTTCTTACAACATCTCGTCGGCAGTCACTTCAGGATCTCTGATCACCTCCATGATGTCTTCGTTGGTGGTCTCGGAGAAGCCTTCAGCTGTAATACTGAGCGCAGCTTCTCTGGCAAGGTCCACTGCTACTGCAACAGTCTGAACCTGACCAATCACAGGTTCACTCATCCTCTCACCTGGTATGCCATGCAACACATGTCTCCATGCGTGACGAATCGTAGCAATAGTCAGCAGATCCCATGCCTCCACCAAGAAGTCTACAGCTTGTTTAACGTTAAACTTCTTCCAAAATTGTTTGACGAGAAGTTCTTGAGTCGCCGCCTCTTGTTCCTTGTCCTCGTCGCTTTTACTCTCGCTGTCGGTGTCACCCAACTTACGCAACTCATCCTTGGTGTTGGTAGAGTCGTTCAGGAGCTTGAACTTCTTTGCAGAGTATGCAGCTTTCACATTGCAGATCAACTCCTGGTCCATAGGCTGGATTAATGACGTAGTGTTGGGAGGAAGGAAGACCACTTTTACGTTGGGGTGACGATCCATAAGTAGGGGCGAGTGTCCTGGTGCGTTGTCAAGGAGCAACAAAATATTGAATGAAACATTCTGTTGCTCGCAGAATTTCTGCACGTCAGGAACAAAACAGTTGTCAAACCAGAAGAGGGACAGAGAAGAGGACATCCACGCCTTACGTGCGGTTAGCCAGTGGACATTAAGCTTGTTCATGTCCATATTCTTGTAGGCGTGCGGCTTGTGGGCTTTGTGAATCACCGATAACTTTAGTTTACAGGTACCGGAGGCATTGGTGGTAAACAGGACGGTGATGCGTTCCTTCTGCATCTTCCGGCCCCTTACCTTGCTCGCAGACTGGACAACGAAGGTCTTGGAAGGTAACTTTTTCCAGAAAAGACCAGATTCGTCCATGTTAAACACCTGGTCGTCACTGTACTGTCCTTCCTCCATAATCTCACGTAAAAACGGAGGAAAATTTCTAGCCGCCGCACGGTCAGCACTCGCTTCCTCACCACCAATGTTGATGTTGCTGACCTTGTTCCTCTTCTTAAACCTATGCAGCCAACCAGAGGAAGCATTGAAGGGTTTGGGCTCTGCAATTCCCAGTTTACGTGTCACTGCTGCGTATAGCTCACGTGCGTACTCCTGCACTGAGCGCGTGTCCACCGCCATGTTGCGTCGCGCCTGACGCACCAAATAACTCACCAGGAAAGTTTCCACTTTTGCCAGCACCCTGTTCTGGCAATACCTGATAGATGAAGCACCTGCAGACTTTGTGATTTTCATGTGGTCTTTGATCTTGGCTGCATCCTTCTTGATTGTACGAATCGTAGATTCGTTGACGCCATGCTGGCGCGCGAGATCAACTTGGCGTCTTCCTTTCTCCAAATCTTGAACAATTTGGTACTTCACCTCGTAGCTTAATGAACGTCGTGTCTTCTTTGGTTTAGTGCCGCTGGGTCCAGGTGAGGAAAGGTCTCTCTCTGGGGGCGGTGGTGGTCCGGCGAAAGCCATTTTAAGGAACAATGGATGCGCGTTAACCCGGGGTGGCCTTGAGGGATGAAACTGCCGCGGCTAAGTCAAGCGTCGTCTCTCCTCCCTCCCTCCCTCCCCGGGGTAGTCACGTCATAATACTTTAAGCCAATTACAGCTAGCAGCAGAGGGGGGTAGGGCTGCATGGCCAATCACAGTCCAAGACGTCATATGACGTCAGTGATAACGCAACAAAGACACACACTGCGCAACCTTACCGCGCCGCTTGCCCAAGCGGAGGGAGGAGGAGGGAGAGGCAGGCAGGCAGGCGGGCGGGCGGGTGGCGCGTGGCGCGTGGGCAAAATCTAAAAATAGCATCCGAGCCGGACACTCACCGCGTATATGTGGAAAAAACCCGCGTTAAGTGAAAGTTCAGCTTTGGCAAGGCACCGCGTATATGCGAAAACGCGTTAAGTGAAACCGCGTTAGGCGGGGTAAAACTGTGTGTATATATATATATATATATATATATATATATATATATATATATATATATATATATATATATATATATATATATATATATATATATATATATATATATATATATATATATATATATATATATATATATATATATGTATATATATATATATATATATGTATATATATATATATATGTATATATATATGTATGTATATATATATACAGTGACCCCTCGTTTAACGAACACCTCGGTTAACGTAATTTCGATTAACGAACTGCCTTCCATAAGGATCTTCAATTCGGTTAACGAAAAAAAATTTGCTTAACGAACTTCTTACGAACCGACCTGAACATGTTTTCGCTTGCACTGACAGGGCAACCAGCTTTAGTATCAGTCCGCCAATACATTAATCGGTTCTAGGGCTTAAATTCCTTACTATTTTTGTAAATATCAAGAAGTTTATACTATTCAATAATTTTAAAAGTTTAATATTCAATTTTTTAGTCATTTTAACAATTATTGAACAAAATTGAAGGTAAAGTGACTAGATTAATGCGCGGCATCCAGCCTCTTTACACAGCAAACAGGCGTCAGTCTCTCTCTGTTTTCACTGGAGGTAACATCTTGCTTGAGACTCTCTTCAACTAAACGCTTTTTATCTGTGTTTCCAAGCAAATTATTGGTCATTTTGAAATATATTTTATATATTGACAATATATAATGCAGTGCAGCGTTGATTTAAAGAAAATAATCTTGAATTAAACCAGAGAGCTAAAATTTTATGGGTGAAATGGCACCATGGGGTGACTTCTCTTCCACCCCAATACCTTCTCTTCTTCCTTCTCCTCCACCCCCATTCTAAATCCCATCATCATCATCATCATCCAGGAGCCTTCTACATACACACCTCAAAGTAAGTGAACTTTTCTACCATTTTTGTTGAATTTAGGAAATTTTCGGTGAGCTGGAACCAATTACCCAAAAACCCATTGAAACAATGGTTTCGGTTAACGAACGACCTTCTGGAACGGATTGAGTTCGTTAACGGAGGGGTCACTGTATATATGTATATATATATATATATATGCAAGTAAATCACTGTAGGTGCGCGTGATCTAGGTATATGCTGATAACCACAAGGAAAGAAGAAAACACGAAGTTCCCAAGCGCTTTCGTGTAATTCACATCTTCAGGGGTGAGTACAGACTAGAGAGAGTAATACAAATCAAGGTGTATATATACAGAGGAGGGTGAGACCAGGTCCACAATGGTCAGGTATTAGGTAATGACCCTACTAATCTTTAAATAGCACACAACGGTCGGTGGTCAGGTCAGATGGTCAAGTGACCCGGCCTTCTCACCTGATCACAAATCTTCTTAATTACAAAATTGTCCAGCTTGTACATGCCGCTACTCAAATTCATGTTGAATGCTTCAGTATGTTTAATAAGACTAGATTCTATGATGTTCCTACTATCAATTGAATTACATGGTAATATTGGGGAGGCATTATCCCAGTCAATGCAATGCTTGTTATCCCTCAAATGAACAAACAGAGCATTGGATTCCTGGCCTGTCCTAACACTGTATTTGTGTTAGGACATATATATATATATATATATATATATATATATATATATATATATATATATATATATATATATATATATATATATATATATATATATATATATATATATATATATATATATATATATATATACACACACACACACACACACACACACAGAGTCACCCCTCACTTTACGCGGTCCCACATTCCGCGTTTCCACGTTACCCTGCTGAAACCAGGGATGCTCACATTCCGCGGTGCGTGTACCCCTTTACGCGGAGAGTGTCTGGCTCGACGCAATTTTTAGATTCGCCTCTCCCGCCTGCTCCCGCCTGGGCAAGCCGCGCGGTAAGGTTGCGCAGTGCATGTCTCTGTTGCGTTATCAGTGACGTCATATGACGTATCGGACTGTGATTGGCCATGCATCCCTACATCCCTCCGCTGCTAGCTGTAATTGGTTTAAAGTAATATGACGTGTCCACCCGGGGGAGGGAGGAAAGACGACGCTTGACCAAGCCGCGGCAGTTTCATCCCTCCAGGCCACACCGTGTAATCGTGCATCCATTGTTCTGTAAAATGGCTTCCGCCGGACCACCGCCCCCAGAGAGAAACCTTTCCTTATCTGGACCCAGCCGCCCTAAGCCAAAGAAGACACGACGTTCCTCAAGCTACGAGGTGAAGTACAAGATCATCCAAGAGTTGGAAAAAGGAACAAGACAGGTTGATTTGGCGCGCCAGCATGGTGTGAACGAATCTACGATCCGGACGATAAAGAAGGATGCAGCCAAGATAAAGGAGCACATGAACATCACAAAGTCTACAGGTGCTTCTATGATCAAGTATTTCCACAACCAGGTGCTTCTCAAGACGGGAAAAATTACTTGTGACCTACTTGGTGCCTCAGGCGCGACGGAACATGGCAGTGGACATGCGCTCTGTTAAGGAGTACGCACGTGAACTGTATGCTGCAGTGTCACGAAAGATGGGAA
>NW_024712220.1:0-29125 GCF_018991925.1 Homarus americanus | reverse complement strand
AAAGCCTGTGCAACGAGCTTATGGCGACGTGAACCTCTAATGGGGACGACCCATGCCTCTTAGGTGATCAGAGCAACGTTTTACTAAATGCGGCTTCGAAACTCGAGGATCCATATATATTTCATTAGCCCAATAAAGCACTCGGACTTCTACATATAATCAACACCTCACACCACTAAGGATTCAAACCCACGATCATATAATTGTGACCGGGGAACGCTACCTCTGGGCCACCAGGACAATAAAAGCAGTCCTAGACGCTGCTATATTTTACACAAAGTCTGTTCAACGAGCTTATGGCGCTGTAAACCACTATAGGGGACCACCCGTGCCAGTTAGGTGATCAGAGCAACGTTTTACCAAATGCGGCTTCGAAACACGAGGATCCATATATATTTCATTAGCCCAATAAAGCACGCGGACTTCTACATATAATCAACACCTCACCCCACCAGGATTCAGAACCTCGATCTTATAATTGTGAACAGGGAACGCTACCTGTGGACCACCAGAACACTGAAAGCAGTCCTACACTCTGTTATATTTCACGCAAAGCCTGTTCAACGAGCTTATGGCGTTGTGAACCTCTAATGGGGACCACATGTGCCGCTTAGGTGATCAGAGCAACGTTTTACCAAATCCGGCTTCGAAACACGTGGATCCATATATATTTCAATAGCCCAATAAAGCACTCGGAATTCTACATATAATCAACACCTCACCCCACCAGGATTCAGACCCACGATCTTATAATTGTGACCGGGGTATGCTACCGCTGGGCCACCAGGACAATAAAAGCAGTCCTAGACTCTACTATATATCACGCAAAGCCTGTTCAACGACCTTATGGCGCCATGAACCTCTAATGGGGACCACCCGTGGCGCTTAGTTGATTAGAGTAACGTTTAACCAAATGCGGCTTGGAAACACGAGGATCCATATATATTTCATTAGCCCAATAAAGTACGCAGACTTCTGCATATAATCAACGCCTCACCCCACCAGGATTTAAAACCCACGATCTTATAATTGTGAAAGGGGAACGCTACCTCTGGGCCACCAGGAAAATAAAAGCTGTCCTAGACTCTGCTATATTTCACACAAAGCCTGTTCAACGAGCTTATGGCTCCGTGAACCTCTAATGGGGACCACGCGTGCCGCTTAGGTGATGAGAGCAACGTTTTACCAAATGCTGCTTCAAAACACGACGGTCCATATATATTTCATTAGCCCAATAAAGCACGCGGACTTCTACATATAATCAACACCTCACCCCACCAGTATTCAAACCCACGATCTTATAAGTGTGACCGGGGTATGCTACCTCTAGGCCACCAGGACAATAGAAGCAGTCCTAGACTCTACTATATTTCACACAAAGCCTGTTCAACGACCTTATGGCGCCATGAACCTCTAATGGGGACAACCCGTGCCGCTTAGGTTGATCAGAGTAACGTTTTTCCAAATCCGGCTTCGAAACACGTGGATCCATATATATTTCATTAGCCCAATAAAGCACGCGGACTTCTACATATAATCAACACCTCACCCCACCAGGATTTGAACCCCCGATCTTATAATTGTGACCGGGGAACGCTACCTCTGGGACACTAGGACAATAAAAGCAGTCCTAGACTCTGCTATATTTCACACAAAGCCTGTTCAACGAGCTTATGGCGACGTGAACCTCTAATGGGGACGACCCATGCCTCTTAGGTGATCAGAGAAACGTTTTACTAAATGCGGCTTCGAAACTCGAGGATCCATATATATTTCATTAGCCCAATAAAGCACGCGGACTTCTACATATAATCAACATCTCACCCCACCAGGATTTGAACCCACTATCTTATATTTGTGACCGGGGGACGCTACCTCTGGGCCACCAGGACAATAAAAGCATTCCTAGACTCTGCTATATTTCACACAAAGCCTGTTCAACGGGCTTATGGCACCGTGAACCTCTAATGGGGACCACCCGTGCCGCTTAGGTGATCAGAGCAACGTTTTAACAAATGAGGCGTCGAAACAAGGAGGATCCATATATATTTCATTAGCCCAATAAAGCACGCGGACTTCTACATATAATCAACACCTCACCCCACCAGGATTTGAACCCACTTCCATCTTATAATTGTGACCGAGATACCTTCAGGCCACCAGGACAATAAAAGCAGTCCCAGACTCTGGTGGTATATTTACATACAAAGCCTGTTCAACGAGCTTATGGCCACCGCGGAAATCCCTTCTAATGCGCACTAATTCGCGTATGCTTTAGTGATCAGAGCAACGTTTTACCAACCGCTTCGAAACTCGAGGATCCATATATATTTTATTAGCCCAATAAAGCACACGGACTTCTACATATAATCAACACCTCACCCCACCAGGATTTGAACCCACTATCTTATAGTTGTGACCGGGGGACGCTACCTCTGGGCCACCAGGACAATAAAAGCATTCCTAGACTCTGCTATATTTCACACAAAGCCTGTTCAACGGGCTTATGGCACCGTGAACCTCTAATGGGGACCACCCGTGCCGCTTAGGTGATCAGAGCAACGTTTTAACAAATGAGGCGTCGAAACAAGGAGGATCCATATATATTTCATTAGCCCAATAAAGCACGCGGACTTCTACATATAATCAACACCTCACCCCACCAGGATTTGAACCCACGATCTTATAATTGTGACCGGGGAAAGCTACCTCTGGGCCACCAGGACAATAAAAGCAGTCCTAGACTCTACCATATTTCACACAAAGCCTGTTAAACGAGCTTATGGCGCCATGAACCTCTAATGGGGAACACGCGTGCCGCTTAGGTGATGAGAGCAACGTTTTACCAAATGCGGCTTCAAAAGACGAGGATCAATATATATTTCATAAGCCCAATAAAGCATTCGGACTTCTACATATAATCAACACCTCACCCAACCAGGATTCAAACCCACGATCTTATAATTGTGACCGGGGTATGCTACATCTGGGCCACCAGGACAATAAAAGCAGTCCTAGACTCTACTATATTTCACACAAAGCCTGTTCAACGACCTTATGGCGCCATGAACCTCTAATGGGGACCACTCGTGCCGCTTAGGTGATTAGAGTAACGTTTAACCAAATGCGGCTTCGAAACCCGAGGATTCATATATATATTTCATTAGCCCAATAAAGCACGCAGACTTCTGCATATAATCAACGCCTCACCCCACCAGGATTTAAACCCACGATCTTATAATTGTGACCTGGGTATGCTACCTCTAGGCCACCAGGACAATAAAAGCAGTCCTAGACTCTACTATATTTCACACAAAGCCTGTTCAACGAGCTTATGTCGCCGTGAACCTCTAATGGGGACCACCTGTGCCGCTTAGGTGATCAAAGCAACGTTTTACCAAATGCGGCTTCAAAACACGAGGGTCCATATATATTTCATTAGCCCAATAAAGCACGCGGACTTCTACATATAATCAACACCTAAACCCACCAGGATTCAAACCCACGATCTTATAATTGTGACCGGGGTATGCTACCTCTGGGCCACCAGGACAATAAAAGCAGTTCTAGACTCAACTGTATTTCACACAAAGCCTGTTCAACGACCTTATGGAGCCATGAACCTCTAATGGGGACCACCTGTGCCGCTTAGGTGATCAGAGCAACGTTTTACCAAATCCGGCTTCGAAACACGTGAATCCATATATATTTCATTAGCCCAATAAAGCACTCGGACTTCTACATATAATCAACACCTCACCCCACTAGGATATGAACCCACGATCTTATAATTGTGACCGGGGTATGCTACCGCTGGGCCACCAGGACAATAAAAGCAGTCCTAGACTCTACTATATTTCACACAAAGCCTGTTCAACGACCTTATGGCGCCATGAGCCTCTAATGGGGACCACCCGTGGCGCTTAGGTGATTAGAGTAACGTTTAACCAAATGCGGCTTCGAAACCCGAGGATCCATATATATTTCATTAGCCCAATAAAGCACGCAGACTTCTGCATATAATCAACGCCTCACCCCACCAGGATTGAAACCCACGATCTTATAATTGTGACCGGGGCATGCTACCTCTGGGCCACCAGGACAATAAAAGCAGTCCTAGACTCTGCTATATTTCACACAAAGCATGTTCAACGAGCTTATGGCGACGTGAACCTCTAATGGGGACGACCCATGCCTCTTAGGTGATCAGAGCAACGTTTTACTAAATGCGGCTTCGAAACTCGAGGATCCATATATATTTCATTAGCCCAATAAAGCACGCGGACTTCTACATATATTCAACGGCTCACCCCACCAGGATTTGAAGCCAATCTTCTAATTGTGACTGGGGAACGCTACCTCTGGGCCACCAGGACAATAAAAGCAGTCCTAGACTCTGCTATATTTCACACAAGGCCTGTTCAACGAGCTTATGGCTCCGTGAACCTCTAATGGGGACCACCCGTGCCGCTTAGGTGATCAGAGCAACGTTTTAACAAATGAGGCGTCGAAACAAGGAGGATCCATATATATTTCATTAGCCCAATAAAGCACGCGGACTTCTACATATAATCAACACCTCACCCCACCAGGATTCAGAACCACGATCTTATAATTGTGAACAGGGAACGCTACCTGTGGACCACCAGAACACTAAAAGCAGTCCAACACTCTGTTATATTTCACGCAAAGCCTGTTCAACGAGCTTATGACGGTGTGAACCTCTAATGGGGACCACATGTGCCGCTTAGGTGATCAGAGCAACGTTTTACCAAATCCGGCTTCGAAACACGTGGATCCATATATATTTCATTAGCCCAATAAAGCACTCGGACTTCTACATATAATCAACACCTCACCCCACCAGGATTCAGACCCACGATCTTATAATTGTGACCGCGGTATGCTACCGCTGGGCCACCAGGACAATAAAAGCAGTCCTAGACTCTACTATATATCACACAAAGCCTGTTCAACGAGCTTATGGCGCCATGAACCTCTAATGGGGACCACCCGTGGCGCTTAGTTGATTAGAGTAACGTTTAACCAAATGCGGCTTCGAAACCCGAGGATCCATATATATTTCATTAGCCCAATAAAGTACGCAGACTTCTGCATATAATCAACGCCTCACCCCACCAGGATTTAAAACCCACGATCTTATAATTGTGAAAGGGGAACGCTACCTCTGGGCCACCAGGAAAATTAAAGCAGTCCTAGACTCTGCTATATTTCACACAAAGCCTGTTCAACGAGCTTATGGCTCCGTGAACCTCTAATGGGGACCACGCGTGCCGCTTAGGTTATGAGAGCAACGTTTTACCAAATGCGGCTTCAAAACACGAGGGTCCATATATATTTCATTAGTCCAATAAAGCACGCGGACTTCTACATATAATCAACACCTCACCCCACCAGGATTCAAACCCACGATCTTATAAGTGTGACCGGGGTATGCTACCTCTGGGCCACCAGGACAATAAAAGCAGTCCTAGACTCTACTATATTTCACACAAAGCCTGTTCAACGACCTTATGGCGCCATGAACCTCTAATGGGGACAACCCGTGCCGCTTAGGTGATCAGAGTAACGTTTTTCCAAATCCGGCTTCGAAACACGTGGATCCATATATATTTCATTAGCCCAATAAAGCACGCGGACTTCTACATATAATCAACATCTCACCCCACCAGGATTTGAACCCACGATCTTATAATTGTGACCGTGGAACGCTACCTCTGGGACACTAGGACAATAAAAGCAGTCCTAGACTCTGCTATATTTCACACAAAGCCTGTTCAACGAGCTTATGGCGACGTGAACCTCTAATGGGGATGACCCATGCCTCTTAGGTGATCAGAGCAACGTTTTACTAAGTGCGGCTTCGAAACTCGAGGATCCATATATATTTTATTAGCCCAATAAAGCACACGGACTTCTACATATAATCAACACCTCACCCCACCAGGATTTGAACCCACTATCTTATATTTGTGACCGGGGGACGCTACCTCTGGGCCACCAGGACAATAAAAGCATTCCTAGACTCAGCTATATTTCACACAAAGCCTGTTCAACGGGCTTATGGCACCGTGAACCTCTAATGGGGACCACCCGCGCCGCTTAGGTGATCAGAGCAACGTTTTAACAAATGAGGCGTCGAAACAAGGAGGATCCATATATATTTCATTAGCCCAATAAAGCACGCGGACTTCTACATATAATCAACACCTCACCCCACCAGGATTTGAACCCACGATCTTATAATTGTGACCGGGGAAAGCTACCTCTGGGCCACCAGGACAATAAAAGCAGTCCTAGTCTCTGGTATATTTCACACAAAGCCTCTTCAACGAGCTTATGGCGCCGTGAACCTCTAATGCGGACCACCCGTGCCGCTTAGGTGATCAGAGCAACGTTTTACCAAATCCTGCTTCGAAACACGAGGATCAATATATATTTCATTAGCCCAATAAAGCACTCGGAATTCTACATATAATCAACACCTCACCCCACCAGGATTCAAACCCACGATCTTATATTGTGACCGGGGAACGCTAAATTCTGGGCCACCAGGATAATAAAAGCAGTCCTAGACTTGCTATATTTCACACAAAGCCTGTCTAACGAGCCATGGTGCTGTGAACTACTATATAGAGACCACCAGGCCGCTTTTAGGGTGATCAGAGCAACATTTTACCAAATGCGTTTTTGAAAACACAGAGGATCCATATTTCATTAGCCCAATAAAATAATGGACTTCTATATATAATCAACACCTCACCCCACCAGATTTGAACCCACGATCTTATAATTGTGACCGGGGAACGCTACCTCTGGGCAACCAGGACAATAAAAGCAGTCCTAGACTCTACCATATTTCACACAAAGCCTGTTCAACTACCTTATGGCGCCATGAACCTCTAATGGGGACCACGCGTGCCGCTTAGGTGATGAGAGCAACGTTTTACCAAATGCGGCTTCAAAACACGAGGATTAATATATATTTCATAAGCCCAATAAAGCACTCGGACTTCTACATATAATCAACACCTCACCCAACCAGGATTCAAACCCACGATCTTGTAATTGTGACCGGGGAACGCTACCTCTGGGCCACCAGGACAATAAAAGCAGTCCTAAACTCTGCTATATTTCACACAAAGCCTGTTCAACGAGCTTATGGCGCCGTGAACCACTATAGGAGACCACCCGTCAGCGAGGGGTATTCAGAGCAACGTTTTACCAAAATGCTGCTTCGAAACACGTGGATCCATATATATTTCATTAGCCCAATAAAGCACTCGGACTTCTACATATGATCAACACCTCACCCCACCAGTATTTGAACCCACGATCTTATAATTGTGACCGCGGTATGCTACCGCTGGGCCACCAGGACAATAAAAGCAGTCCTAGACTCTACTATATTTCACACAAAGCCTGTTCAACGACCTTATGGCGCAATGAACCTCTAATGCGGACCACCAGTACGCTTTTAGGTGATCAGGATAATGTTTTACTCAAATCCGGTTTCGAAACACGAGGATCATTATATATTCTATGCTTCCAATAAAGCACTGACTTAAGTATATAATCAACACCTCATCAAACTCAGGATTCAAACCCACGATCTTAATTGTGACCCGGAACGCTACTTCGGGGCTGTTTCAGACAATAAAAACAGTCCAAACTCTACAGTATTTCACAAAGCCTGTTCAACGAGCTTATGGCGCCAGAACCAATTATAGAGACCACCCGTGTCATGAGGTGATCAGAGCAACGCTTACCAAATGCGCTTCAAACACGAGATCCATATATTTCATTAGCCCAATAAAGCACACGGACTTCTACATATAATCAACACCTCACCCCACCAGGATTTGAACCCACGATCTTATAATTGTGACCGGGGAACGCTACCTCTTGGCAACCAGGATAATAAAAGCAGTCCTAGACTCTACTATATTTCACACAAAGCCTGTTCAACGATCTTATAGCGCCATGAACCTCTGATGGGGACCACCCGTGCCGCTTAGGTGTTCAGAGCAACGTTTTCCAAAATCCGGTTTGGAAACACGAGGATCCATATATATTTCATTAGCCCAATAAAGTACCCGGACTTCTACATATAATCAACACCTCACCCCACCAGGATTTGAAACCACGATCTTATAATTGTGACCGGGGAACGCTACCTCTTGGCAACCAGGACAGTAAAAGCAGTCCTAGACACTACTATATTTCACACAAAGCCTCTTCAACGATCTTATAGCGCCATGAACCTCTGATGGGGACCACCCGTGCCGCTTAGGTGATAAGAGCAACGTTTTCCAAAATCCGGTTTGGAAACACGAGGATCCATATATATTTCATTAGCCCAATAAAGTACCCGGACTTCTACATATAATCAACACCTCACCCCACCAGGATTCAGACCCACGATCTTATAATTGTGACCGAGGTATGCTACCTCTGGGCCAACAGGACAATAAAAGCAGTCCTAGACTCTGCTATATTTCACACAAAGCCTGTTCAACGAGCTTATGGCTCCGTGAACCTCTAATGGGGACCACGCGTGCCGCTTAGGTGATCAGAGCAACGTTTTACCAAATGCGGCTTCAAAACACGAGGGTCCATATATATTTCATTAGCCCAATAAAGCACGCGGACTTCTATATTTAATCTACACCTCACCCCATCAGGATTCAAACCCACGATCTTATAATTGTTTCCGGGATATGCTACCTCTGGGCCACCAGGACAATAAAAGCAGTCCTAGACTCTACTATATTTCACACAAACCCTGTTCAACGACCTTATGGCGCCATGAAACTCTAATGGGGACCACCCTTGCCGCTTAGGTGATCAGAGCAACGTTTTACCAATTCCGGCTCGAAACACGTGGATCCATATATATTTCATTAGCCCAATACAGCACGCGGACTTCTACATATAATCAACACCTCACCCCACCAGGATTTGAACCCACGATCTTATAATTGTGACAGGGGAACGCTACCTCTAGGACACTAGGACAATAAAAGCAGTCCTAGACTCTGCTATATTTCACACAAAGACTGTTCAACGAGCTTATGGCGACGTGAACCTCTAATGCGGACCACCCGTGCCGCTTAGGTGATCAGAGCAACGTTTTACCAAATCCGGCTTCGAAACACGAGGATCAAAATATATTTCATTAGCCCAATAAAGCACTCGGAATTCTACATATCATCAACACCTCACCCCACCAGGATTCAAACCCACGATCTTATATTGTGACCGGGGAACGCTACCTCTGGGCCAACAGGACAATAAAAGCAGTCCTAGACTCTGCTATATTTCACACAAAGCCTGTTCAACGAGCTTATAGCGCTGTGAACCACTATTATAGAGACCAACGCATTTTAGGTATCAGGAGCAACTTTTACCAAATGCTATCAAATGACGAGGATCCATATATATTTCATTAGCCCATTAAAGTACACGGACTCTACATAATCAACACCTCACCCCACCCAGGATTTGAACCCACGATCTTATAATTGTGACCGGGGAACGCTACCTCTGGGCAACCAGGACAATAAAAGCAGTCCTAGACTCTACCATATTTCACACAAAGCCTGTTCAACGACCTTATGGCGCCATGAACCTCTAATGGGGACCACGCGTGCCGCTTACGTGATGAGAGCAACGTTTTACCAAATGCGGCTTCAAAACACGAGGATCAATATATATTTCATAAGCCCAATAAAGCACTCGGACTTCTACATATAATCAAGACCTCACCCAACCAGGATTCAAACCCACGATCTTGTAATTGTGACCGGGGAACGCTACCTCTGGGCCACCAGGACAATAAAAGCAGTCCTAAACTCTGCTATATTTCACACAAAGCCTGTTCAACGAGCTTATGGCGCTGTGAACCACTATAGGAGACCACCCGTGCCGCGTAGGTGATCAGAGCAACGTTTTACCAAACGCGGCTTCGAAACACGAGGATCCACATATATTTCATTAGCCCAATAAAGCACACGGACTTCTACATATAATCAACACCTCACCCCACCAGGATTTGAACCCACGATCTTATAATTGTAACCGGGGAAAGCTACCTCTGGGCCACCAGGACAATAAAAGCAGTCCTAGACTCTGGTATATTTCACACAAAGCCTGTTCAAAGAGCTTATGGCGCCGTGAACCTCTAATGCGGGCCACCCGTGCCGCTTAGGTGATCAGAGCAACGTTTTACCAAATCCGGCTTCGAAACACGAGGATCAATATATATTTCATAAGCCCAATAAAGCACTCGGACTTCTACATCTAATCAACACCTCACCCAACCAGGATTCAAACCCACGATCTTATAATTGTGACCGGGGAACGCTACCTCTGGGCCACCAGGACAATAAAAGCAGTCCTAAACTCTGCTATATTTCACACAAAGCCTGTTCAACGAGCTTATGGCGCTGTGAGCCACTATAGGAGACCACCCGTGCCGCGTAGGTGATCAGAGCAACGTTTTACCAAATGCGGCTTCGAAACACGAGTATCCATATATATTTCATTAGCCCAATAAAGCACACGGACTTCTACATATAATCAACACCTCACCCCACCAGGATTTGAACCCACGACCTTATAATTGTGACCGGGGAACGCTACCTCTTGGCAACCAGGACAATAAAAGCAGTCCTAGACTCTACTATATTTCACACAAAGCCTGTTCAACGACCTTATGGCGCCATGAACCTCTAATAGGGACCACCCGTCCCGCTTAGGTGATCAGAGCAACGTTTCACCAAATCCGGCTCGAAACATGAGGATCCATATATATTTCCTTAGCCCAATAAAGTACCCAGACTTCTACATATAATCAACACCTCACCCCACCAGGATTTGAAACCACGATCTTATAATTGTCACCGGGGAACGCTACCTCTTGGCAACCAGGACAATAAAAGCAGTCCTAGACTCTACTATATTTCACACAAAGCCTGTTCAACGACCTTATGGCGCCATTAACCTCTAATGGGGACCACCCGTGCCGCTTAGGTGATCAGAGTAACGTTTAACCAAATGCGGCTTTGAAACCCGAGGATCCATATATATTTCATTAGCCCAATAAAGCACGCAGACTTCTGCATATAAACAACGCCTCACCCCACCAGGATTTAAACCCACGATCTTATAATTGTGAAAGGGGAACGCTACCTCTGGGCCACCAGGACAATAAAAGCAGTCCTAGACTCTACTATATTTCACACAAAGCCTGTTCAACGACCTTATGGTGCCATGAACCTTTAATGGGGACAACCCGTGCCGCTTAGGTGATCAGAGTAACGTTTTTCCAAATCCGGCTTCGACACACGTGGATCCATATATATTTCATTAGCCCAATAAAGCACGCGGACTTCTACATATAATCAACATCTCACCCCACCAGGATTTGAACCCACGATCTTATAATTGTGACCGTGGAACGCTACCTCTGGGACACAAGGACAATAAAAGCAGTCCTAGACTCTGCTATATTTCACACAAAGCCTGTTCAACGAGCTTATGGCGACGTGAACCTCTAATGGGGACGACCCATGCCTCTTAGGTGATTAGAGCAACGTTTTACTAAATGCTCTGAAACCCGAGGATCCATATATTTTATTGAGCCCAATAAAGCACACGGACTTCTACATATAATCAACATTCACCCCACCAGGATTTGGACCCACATCTTATAGTTTGTGACCGGGGACGCCACCTCTGGGCCACCAGGACACGTACATTCAGACTTCATATTTCATATTAAAGCCTGTCTAACGGCTTAGCACCGTGAACTCTAATGGGGACCCACCTGCATCATTTAGGCATCAGAGCAATGTTTTTACAATGAGCAGTCAAACAAGGAGGATCCATATATATATTTCATTACTCCAATAAAGCACGCCGGACTTCTACATATAATCACACCACCAGGACGGAACCTATCATCTATAATCGTGACTGTGAAAGCTTACCGCCACCACAGGACAATAAAAGCAGTCCCAACCTATATTTCTACATAAAGTTGTTCAATGAGCTATGGCGCCATGAACTCTAATGGGGACAACTCCGCATGCTGGTGACTAGAGTAACGTTTTTCCAAATCCGGCTTCGAAACACGTGGATCAATATATATTTCATTAGCCCAATAAAGCACGCGGAATTCTACATATAATCAACACCTCACCCCACCAGGATTCAAACCCACGATCTTATATTGTGACCGGGGAACGCTACCTCTGGGCCACCAGGACAATAAAAGCAGTCCTAGACTCTGCTATATTTCACACAAAGCCTGTTCAATGAGCTTATGGCGCTGTGAACCACTATAGGAGACCACCCGTGCCGCTTAGGTGATCGATAACTTTTTATCAAATGCTCAAACACGAGGATCTATATTTCTATTATATCGCACAGCACAATGGACTTCTAAGTATATAATCAACACTTACCTCCCACTCAGGGTTTGGAACCCCAATGACCATATAATTGTGACCGGGAATTACCTAAAACAGACAATAAAAGCAGTCCTAGACTCTACCATATTTCACACAAAGCCTGTTCAACGACCTTATGGCGCCATGAACCTCTAATGGGGACCACGCGTGCCGCTTAGGTGATGAGTGCAACGTTTTACCAAATGCGGCTTCAAAAGACGAGGATCAATATATATTTCATAAGCCCAATAAAGCACTCGGACTTCTACATATAATCAACTCCTCACCCAACCAGGATTCAAACCCATGATCTTATAATTGTGACCGGGGAACGCTACCTCTGGGCCACCAGGACAATAAAAGCAGTCCTAAACTCTGCTATATTTCACATAAAGCCTGTTCAACGAGCTTATGGCGCTGTGAACCACTATAGGAGACCACCCGTGCCGCGTAGGTGATCAGAGCAACGTTTTACCAAATGCGGCTTGGAAACACGAGGATCCATATATATTTCATTAGCCCAATAAAGCACTCGGACTTCTACATATAATCAACACCTCACCCCACCAGGATTCAGACCCACGATCTTATAATTGTGACCGGGGTATGCTACATCTGGGCCACCAGGACAATAAAAGCAGTCCTAGACTCTACCATATTTCACACAAAGCCTGTTCAACGACCTTATGGCGCCATGAACCTCTAATGGGGACCACTCGTGCCGCTTAGGTGATTAAAGTAACGTTTAACCAAATGCGGCTTCGAAACCCGAGGATTCATATATATATTTCATTACCCCAATAAAGGACGCAGACTTCTGCATATAATCAACGCCTCACCCCACCAGGATTTAAACCCACGATCTTATTATTGTGAAAGGGGAACGCTACCTCTGGGCCACCAGGAAAATAAAAGCAGTCCTAGACTCTGCTATATTTCACACAAAGCCTGTACAACGAGCTTATGGCGCCGTGAACCTCTAATGGGGACCACCCGTGCCGGGTAGGTGATCAGAGCAACGTTTTACCAAAGGCGGCTTCAAAACACGAGGGTCCATATATATTTCATTAGCCCAATAAAGCACGCGGACTTCTACATATAATCAACACCTAAACCCACGAGGATTCAAACCCACGATCTTATAATTGTGACTGGGGTATGCTACCTCTGGGCCACCAGGACAATAAAAGCAGTTCTAGACTCAACTGTATTTCACACAAAGCCTGTTCAACGACCTTATGGAGCCATGAACCTCTAATGGGGACCACCTGTGCCGCTTAGGTGATCAGAGCAACGTTTTACCAAATCCGGCTTCGAAACACGTGGATCCATATATATTTCTTAGCCCAATAAAGCACTCGGACTTCTACATATAATCAACACCTCACCCCACTAGGATATGAACCCACGATCTTATAATTGTGACCGCGGTATGCTACCGCTGGGCCACCAGGACAATAAAAGAAGTCCTAGACTCTACTATATTTCACACAAAGCCTGTTCAACGACCTTATGGCGCCATGAACCTCTAATGGGGACCACCCGTGGCGCTTAGGTGATTAGAGTAACGTTTAACCAAATGCGGCTTCGAAACCCGAGGATCCATATATATTTCATTAGCCCAATAAAGCACGCAGACTTCTGCATATAATCAATGCCTCACCCCATCAGGATTTAAACCCACGATCTTATAATTGTGAAAGGGGAACTCTACCTCTGGGCCACCAGGAAAATAAGAGCAGTCCTAGACTCTACTATATTTCACACAAAGCCTGTTCAACGACCTTATGGCGCCATGAACCTCTAATGGGGACCACCCGTGCCGCTTAGGTGATCAGAGCAACGTTTTACCAAATGCGGCTTCAAAACACGAGGGTCCATATATATTTCATTAGCCCAATATAGCACGCGGACTTCTACATATAATCAACACCTCACCCCACCAGGATTCAAACCCACGATCTTATAATTGTGAACGGGGTATGCTACCTCTGCGCCACCAGGACAATAAAAGCAGTCCTAGACTCTACTATATTTCACACAAAGCCTGTTCAACGACCTTATGGCGCCGTGAGCCTCTAATGGGGACCACCCGTGCCGCTTAGGTGATCAGAGCAACGTTTTACCAAATCCGGCTTGGAAACACGAGGATCCATATATATTTCATTAGCCCAATAAAGCACTCGGACTTCTACATATAATCAACACCTCACCCCACCAGGATTCAAACCCATGATCTTATAATTGTGACCGGGGAACGCTACCTCTGAGCCTCCATGAAAATAAAAGCAGTCCTAGACTCTGCTATATTTCACACAAAGCCTGTTTAACGAGCTTATGGCGCCGTGAACCTCGAATGGGGACCACCCGTGCCGCTTGGGTGATCAGAACAACGTTTTACCAAATGCGGCTTCGAAACACGAGGATCCATATATATTTCATTAGCCCAATAAAGCACGCGAACTTCTTTATATAATCAACACCTCACCCCACCAGGATTCAAACCACGATCTTATAATTGTGACTGGGGAACGCTACCTCTGAGCCACCAGGACACTACAAGCAATCTTAGACTCTGTTATATTTCACACAAAGCCTGTTCAACGAGCTTATGGCGCCGTGAACCTCTAATGAGACCACCGGCGTGCCGCATAGTGATCAAACAACATTTTGCAAATCAGCTTCGATACCGAGGATCCGCCTGTATTTCATTGGCCCAATAACGCCTGGCGGACTTCTACATATAATCAACACCTCACCCCACCAGGATTTGAACCCACGATCTTATAATTGTGACCGGGGGACGCTACCTCTGGACCACCAGGAACAATAAAAGCAGTCCTAGACTCTGCTATTTTTCACACAAAGCCTGTTGAACGAGCTTAAGGCACCCGTAAACCTCTAATGGGGACCACCCGTGCCGCTTAGGTGGTCAGAGCAACGTTTTACCAAATTCGGCTTCGAAACACGAGGATCCATATATATTTCATTAGCCCAATAAAGCACGCGGACTTCTACATATAATCAACACCTCACCCCACCAGGATTTGAACCCACGATCTTATAATTGTGACCGGGAAACGCTACCTCTGGGCAACCAGGACAATAAATGCAGTCCTAGACTCTACTATATTTCACACAAAGGCTGTTCAACGACCTTATGGTGCCATGAACCTCTAATGGGGACCACCCGTGCCGCTTAGGTGATAACAGCAACGTTTTACCAAATCCGGCTTGGAAACACGAGGATCCATATATATTTCATTAGACCAATAGAGTAGGCGGACTTCTACATATAATCAGCACCTCACCCCACCAGGATTTGAACCTCGATCCTAAGTAACAGGGGAACGCTGCCTCTGACATGGGACAATAAAGCAGTCCTAGACTCTGCATATTTCACACAAAGCCTGTTCCAACGAGCTTATGGCAGTGTGAACCTCTAATAAGGACCACATGTGCAACAGGAGATCAGAGCAACGTTTGAAATCCGGCTTGGAAACATGAGGATCCATATATATTTCATTAGCCCAATAAAAGCCAGCGGACTTCTACATAAATCAACACCTCTCCACCCACCAGGATTTAAACCCACGATCCTTATAATTGTGACCGGGGAACGCTATCTCTGGGCCTCCAGGAAAATAAAAGCAGTCCTAGACTCTGCTATATTTCACACAAAGCTTGTTCAGCGAGCTTATGTCGCCGTGAACCTCTAATGGGGACCACCCGTGCCACTTAGGTGATCAGAGCAACGTTTTACCAAATGCGGTTTCAAAACACGAGGGTCCATATATATTTCATTAGCCCAATAAAGCACGCGGACTTCTACATATAATAAACACCTAAACCCACCAGGATTCAAACCCACGATCTTATAATTGTGAAAAAGGAACGATACCTATGGGCCACCAGGACACTATAAGCAGTTCTAGACTCATCTATATTTCACACAAAGCCTGTTCAACGACCTTATGGCGCCATGAACCTCTAATGGGGACCACCTGTGCCGCTTAGGTGATCAGAGCAACGTTTTACCAAATCCGGCTTCGAAACACGTGGATCCATATATATTTCATTAGCCCAATAAAGCACTCGGACTTCTACATATGATCAACACCTCACCCCACCAGTATTTGAACCCACGATCTTATAATTGTGAACGCGGTATGCTACCGCTGGGCCACCAGGACAATAAAAGCAGTCCTAGACTCTACTATATTTCACACAAAGCCTGTTCAACGACCTTATGGCGCAATGAAGCTCTAATGCGGACCACCCGTGCCGCTTAGGTGATTAGAGTAACGTTTAATCAAATGCGGCTTCGAAACCCGAGGATCCATATATATTTCATTAGCCCAATAAAGCACGCAGACTTCTGCATATAATCAACGCCTCACCCCACCAGGATTTAAACCCACGATCTTATAATTGTGAAAGGGGAACGCTACCTCTGGGCCACCAGGAAAATAAAAGCAGTCCTAGACTCTGCTATATTTCACACAAAGCCTGTACAACGAGCTTATGGTGCCGTGAACCTCTAATGGGGACCACCCGTGCCGGTTAGGTGATCAGAGCAACGTTTTACCAAAGGCGGCTTCAAAACACGAGGGTCCATATATATTTCATTAGCCCAATAAAGCACGCGGACTTCTACATATAATCAACACCTAAACCCAAGAGGATTCAAACCCACGATCTTAGAATTGTGACCGGGGTATGCTACCTCTGGGCCACCAGGACAATAAAAGCAGTTCTAGACTCAACTGTATTTCACAGCCTGTTCCACTTGTGTATGGGTCCATGAACCTCTATTAGGGACCACCTGTGCCGCTTAGGTGATCAGAGCAACGTTTTGCAAAATCGGCTTCAAACAAGTGGATCCATGCTGCTCCTCTACATTAGCCCAATAAAGCACTTTCGGACCTACATATAATCAACCTCACCCACTGGGATATGAACACGATCTTATAATTGTGACCGGGGTGTCTACGCTGGGCCACCAGGACAATAAAGTCCTGGGCTACTATATTTCACACAAAACCTGTTTAACGACCAGCGCCATGAACCTCTAATGGGGACCACCCGTGCCGCTTAGGTGATCTGAGTAACGTTTATCCAAATGCGGCTTTGAAACCCGAGGATGCATATATATTTCCTTAGCCCAATAAAGCACGAGGACTTCTACATATATTCAGCGCCTCACGCCACCAGGATTTGAAGCCGATCTTCTAATTGTGACCGGGGAACGCTACCTCTGGGCAACCAGGACAATAAATGCAGTCCTAGACTCGACTATATTTCACACAAAGCCTGTTCAACGACCTTATGGCGCCATGAACCACTAATGGGGACCACGCGTGCCGCTTAGGTGATGAGAGCAACGTTTTACCAAATGCGGCTTCAAAACACGAGGGTCCATATATATTTCATTAGCCCAATATAGCACGCGGACTTCTACATATAATCAACACCTCACCCCACCAGGATTCAAACCCACGATCTTATAATTGTGACCGGGGTATGCTACCTCTGCGCCACCAGGACAATAAAAGCAGTCCTAGACTCTACTATATTTCACACAAAGCCTGTTCAACGACCTTATGGCGCCGTGAGCCTCTAATGGGGACCACCCGTGCCGCTTAGGTGATCAGAGCAACGTTTTACCAAATCCGGCTTGGAAACACGAGGATCCATATATATTTCATTAGCCCAATAAAGCACTCGGACTTCTACATATAATCAACACCTCACCCCACCAGGATTCAAACCCACGATCTTATAATTATGACCGGGGAACGCTACCTCTGAGCCTCCAGGAAAATAAAAGCAGTCCTAGACTCTGCTATATTTCACACAAAGCCTGTTCAACGAGCTTATGTCGCCGTGAACCTCTAATGGGGACCACCCGTGCCGCTTAGGTGATCAGAGCAACGTTTTACCAAATGCGGCTTCAAAACACGAGGGTCCATATATATTTCATTAGACCAATAAAGCACGGGGACTTCTACATATAATCAACACCTCACCCCACCAGGATTCAAACCCACGATCTTATAATTGTGACCGGGGAACGCTACCTCTGGGCCAACAGGACAATAAAAGCAGTCCTAGACTCTGCTATATTTCACACAAAGCCAGTTCAACGAGCTTATGGCGCTGTGAACCTCTAATGGGGACCACCCGTGCCGCATAGGTGATCAGAGCAACGTTTTACCAAATCCGGCTTCGATACACGAGGATCCATATATATTTCATTAGCCCAATAACGCACGCGGACTGCTACATATAATCAACACCTCACCCCACCAGGATTCGAACCCATGATCTTATAATTGTGACCGAGGAACGCTACCTATGGGCCACCAGGACACTATAAGCAGTCCTAGACTCTGTTATATTTCACATAAAGCCTGTTCAACGAGCTTATGGCACCGTGAACCACTATAGGGGACCACCCGTGCCGCTTAGGTGATAAGAGCAACGTTTTACCAAATTCGGCTTGGAAACACGAGGATCCATATATATTTCATTAGCCCAATAATGCATGCGGACTTCTATATATAATCAACACCTCACCCCACGAGGATTGGAACCCACGATCTTATAATTGTGACCGGGGAACGCTACCTCTGGGCAACCAGGACAATAAATGCAGTCCTAGACTCTACTATATTTCACACAAAGGCTTTTCAACGACCTTATGGTGCCATGAACCTCTAATGGGGACCACCCGTGCCGCTTAGGTGATAACAGCAACGTTTTACCAAATCCGGCTTGGAAACACGAGGATCCATATATATTTCATTAGACCAATAGAGTAGGCGGACTTCTACATATAATCAGCACCTCACCCCACCAGGATTTGAACCCACGATCTTATAAATGTGACCGGGGAACGCTACCTCTGGGCAGCCAGGACAATAAAAGCAGTCCTAGACTCTACCATATTTCACACAAAGCCTGTTCAACGAGCTTATGGCGGTGTGAACCTCTAATGGGGACCACATGTGCCGCTTAGGAGATCAGAGCAACATTTTACCAAATCCGGCTTGGAAACGCGAGGATCCATATATATTTCATTAGCCCAATAAAGCACGCGGACTTCTACATAAAATCAACACCTCACCCCACCAGGATTTAAACCCACGATCATATAATTGTGACCGGGGAACGCTATCTCTGGGCCTCCAGGAAAATAAAAGCAGTCCTAGACTCTGCTATATTTCACACAAAGCCTGTTCAGCTAGCTTATGTCGCCATGAACCTCTAATGGGGACCACCCGTGCCGCTTAGGTGATCAGAGCAACGTTTTACCAAATGCGGTTTCAAAACACGAGGGTCCATATATATTTCATTAGCCCAATAAAGCACGCGGACTTCTACATATAATCAACACCTAAACCCACTAGGATTCAAACCCACGATCTTATAATTGTGAAAAAGGAACGATACCTATGGGCCACCAGGACACTATAAGCAGTTCTAGACTCATCTATATTTCACACAAAGCCTGTTCAACGACCTTATGGCGCCATGAACCTCTAATGGGGACCACCTGTGCCGCTTAGGTGATCAGAGCAACGTTTTACCAAATCCGGCTTCGAAACATGTGGATCCATATATATTTCATTAGCCCAATAAAGCACTCGGACTTCTACATATGATCAACACCTCACCCCACCAGTATTTGAACCCACGATCTTATAATTGTGACCGCGGTATGCTACCGCTGGGCCACCAGGACAATAAAAGCAGTTCTAGACTCTACTATATTTCACACAAAGCCTGTTCAACGACCTTATGGCGCAATGAAGCTCTAATGCGGACCACCCGTGCCGCTTAGGTGATTAGAGTAACGTTTAACCAAATGCGGCTTCGAAACCCGAGGATCCATATATATTTCATTAGCCCAATAAAGCACGCAGACTTCTGCATATAATCAACGCCTCACCCCACCAGGATTTAAACCCACGATCTTATAATTGTGAAAGGGGAACGCTACCTCTGGGCCACCAGGAAAATAAAAGCAGTCCTAGACTCTGCTATATTTCACACAAAGCCTGTTCAACGAGCTTATGGCTCCGTGAACCTCTAATGGGGACCACGCGTGCCGCGTAGGTGATGAGAGCAACGTTTTACCAAATGCAGCTTCAAAACACGAGGGTCCATATATATTTCATTAGCCCAATAAGAGCACGCGGACTTCTACATATAATCAACACATCACCCCACCAGGATTCAAACCCACGATCTTATAATTGTGACCGGGGCATGCTACCTGTGGGCCACCAAAACAATAAAAGCAGTCCTAGACTTTACTATATTTCACACAAAGCCTGTTCAACGACCTAATGGCGCCATGAACCTCTAATGGGGACACCCGTGCCGCTTAGGTGATCAGAGCAACGTTTTACCAAATCCAGCTTCGAAACACGTGGATCCATATATATTTCATTAGCCCAATAAAGCACGCGGACTTCTACATATAATCAACACCTCACCCCACCAGGATTTGAACCCCCGATCTTATAATTGTGACCGTGGAACGCTACCTCTGGGAAACTAGGACAATAAAAGCAGTCCTAGACTCTGCTATATTTCACACAAAGCCTGTTCAACGAGCTTATGGCGACGTGAACCTCTAATGGGGACGACCCATGCCTCTTAGGTGATCAGAGCAACGTTTTACTAAATGCGGCTTCGAAACTCGAGGATCCATATATATTTCATTAGCCCAATAAAGCACTCGGACTTCTACATATAATCAACACCTCACACCACTAAGGATTCAAACCCACGATCATATAATTGTGACCGGGGAACGCTACCTCTGGGCCACCAGGACAATAAAAGCAGTCCTAGACGCTGCTATATTTTACACAAAGTCTGTTCAACGAGCTTATGGCGCTGTAAACCACTATAGGGGACCACCCGTGCCAGTTAGGTGATCAGAGCAACGTTTTACCAAATGCGGCTTCGAAACACGAGGATCCATATATATTTCATTAGCCCAATAAAGCACGCGGACTTCTACATATATTCAACGGCTCACCCCACCAGGATTTGAAGCCATTCTTCTAATTGTGACCGGGGAACGCTACCTCTGGGCCACCAGGACAATAAAAGCAGTCCTCGACTCTGCTATATTTCACACAAAGCCTGTTCAACGAGCTTATGGCTCCGTGAACCTCTAATGGGGACCACGCGTGCCGCTTAGGTGATGAGAGCAACGTTTTACCAAATGCGGCTTCAAAACACGAGGGTCCATATATATTTCATTAGCCCAATAAAGCACGCGGACTTCTACATATAATCAACACCTCACCCCACGAGGATTCAGAACCACGATCTTATAATTGTGACCGGGGTATGCTACCTCTGGGCCACCAGGACAATAAAAGCAGTCCTAGACTCAACTATATTTCACACAAAGCCTGTTCAACGACCTTATGGCGCCATGTACCTGTAATGGGGACCACCCGTGCCGCTTAGTTGATCAGAGTAACGTTTAACCAAATGCGGCTTTGAAACCCGAGGACCCATATATATTTCATTAGCCCAATAAAGCACTCGGACTTCAACATATAATCAACACCTCACCCCACCAGGATTCAAACCCACATACTTATAATTGTGACCAGGGAACGCTACCTCTGGGCCACCAGGACAATAAAAGCAGTCCTAGACTCTACTATATTTCACACAAAGCCTGTTCAACGACCTTATGGCGCCATTAACCTCTAATGGGGACCACCCGTGCCGCTTAAGTGATCAGAGTAACGTTTAACCAAATGCGGCTTTGAAACCCGAGGATCCATATATATTTCATTAGCCCAATAAAGCACGCAGACTTCTGCATATAAACAACGCCTCACCCCACCAGGATTTAAACCCACGATCTTATAATTGTGAAAGGGGAACGCTACCTCTGGGCCACCAGGAAAATAATAGCAGTCCTAGACTATGCTATATTTCACACAAACCCTGTTCAACGAGCTTATGGCGCCGTGAACCTCTAATGGGGACCACCCGTGCCGCTTAGGTGATCAGAGCAACGTTTACCAAATGCGGCTTCAAAACACGAGGGTCCATATATATTTCATTAGCCCAATAAACCATGCGGACTTCTACATATAATCAACACCTCACCCCACAAAGGATTCAAACCCACGATCTTATAATTGTGACTAGCATGCTACCTTAGCCACCAAAACAATAAAAGCAGTCCAAGACTCTACCATATTTCACACAAAGCCTGTTCAACGATCTTATGGCGCCATGAACCTCTAATGGGGACCACCCATGCCGCTTAGGTGATAAGAGCAACGTTTTACCAAATCCAGCTTGGAAACACGAGGATCCACATACATTTCATTAGCCCAATAAAGTACGCGGACTTCTACATATAATCAACACCTCACCCCACCAGGATTTGAACCCACGATCTTATAATTGTGACCGGGGAACGCTACCTCTGGGACACTAGGACAATAAAAGCAGTCCTAGACTCTGCTATATTTCACACAAAGCCTGTTCAACGAGCTTATGGAGACGTGAACCTCTAATGGGGACCACCCGTGCCGCTTAGGTGATCAGAGCAACGTTTAACTAAATGCGGCTTCGAAACTCGAGGATCCATATATATTTCATTAGCCCAATAAAGCACACGGACTTCTACATATAATCAACACCTCACCCCACCAGACCAAACCCACGATCATATATAATCAAAAGACTGTAAATGCCACTCAGCCACCAGGACAATAAAAAGCAGTCCTAGAGCTTGCTATATTTGCATATTAAAGTTCACCCAACGAAAGCGGCGGCCGTGAACCACTATAGGGGACCACCCGCGCCAGTTAGGCATCAGAGCAACGCTTACCAAATGCGAAGCCAAACATTGGTGATCCATATATATTTCATTAGCCCAATAAAGCACGCGGATTTCTTCATATAATCAACACCTCACCCCACTAGGATTCGAACCCACGATCTTCTAATTGTGACTGGGAACGCTACCTCTGTGCCACCAGGACACTAAAAGCATTCCTAGACTCTGCTATATTTCACACAAAGCCTGTTCAACGAGCTTATGGCGCCGTGAACCTCTAATGGGGACCACCCGTGCCGCTTAGGTGATCAGAGCATCATTTTACCAAATGCGCCTTCGAAACCCGAGGATCCATGTATATTTCATTAGCCCAATAAAATTTGACTTCTATATATAATTCACACCTCACCCCACGAGGTGATTCAGAACCATTTATCTTATAATCGGACTGCTACCTCTGGGCCACCAGGCTAAAAGTCCTAGACTCTACTATATTTCACACAAAGCCTGTTCAACGACCTTATGGCGCCATGTACCTGTAATGGGGACCACCCGTGCCGCTTAGTTGATCAGAGTAACGTTTAACCAAATGCTGCTTTGAAACCCGAGGACCCATATATATTTCATTAGCCCAATAAAGCACTCGGACTTCAACATATAATCAACACCTCACCCCACCAGGATTCAAACCCACATACTTATAATTGTGACCGGGGAACGCTACCTCTGGGCCACCAGGACAATAAAAGCAGTCCTAGACTCTGCTATATTTCACACAAAGCCTGTTCAACGAGCTTATGGCGCTGTGAACCACTATAGGGGACCACCCGTGCCGCTTAGGTGACCAGAGCAACATTTTACCAAATCCGGATTGGAAACACGAGGATCCATATATATTTCATTAGCCCAATAAAGCACGCGGACTTCTACATATAATCAACACCTCACCCCACCAGGATTCAGAACCACGATCTTATAATTGTGAACAGGGAACGCTACCTGTGGACCACCAGAACACTAAAAGCAGTCCAACACTCTGTTATATTTCACGCAAAGCCTGTTCAACGAGCTTATGGCGGTGTGAACCTCTAATGGGGACCACATGTGCCGCTTAGGTGATCAGAGCAACGTTTTACCAAATCCGGCTTCGAAACACGTGGATCCATATATATTTCATTAGCCCAATAAAGCACTCGGACTTCTACATATAATCAACACCTCACCCCACCAGGATTCAGACCCATGATCTTATAATTGTGACCGGGGTATGCTACCGCTGGGCCACCAGGACAATAAAAGCAGTCCTAGACTCTACTATATATCACACAAAGCCTGTTCAACGACCATATGGCGCCATGAACCTCTAATGGGGACCACCCGTGGCGCTTAGTTGATTAGAGTAACGTTTAACCAAATGCGGCTTCGAAACCCGAGGATCCATATATATTTCATTAGCCCAATAAAGTACGTAGACTTCTGCATATAATCAACGCCTCACCCCACCAGGATTTAAAACCCACGATCTTATAATTGTGAAAGGGGAACGCTACCTCTGGGCCACCAGGAAAATAAAAGCAGTCCCATTCTGGCGCAGGCTTCACGCAACAATGCCTGTTCAACGAAAGCGAGGCCTGAACCTCTATCGGGACCTCACGCCATGGCCGCCAGGGTGATGAGAGCAACGTTTTACCAAATGCGGCTTCAAAACACGACGGTCCATATATATTTCATTAGCCCAATAAAGCACGCGGACTTCTACATATAATCAACACCTCACCCCACCAGGATTCAAACCCACGATCTTATAAGTGTGACCGGGGTATGCTACCTCTGGGCCACCAGGACAATAGAAGCAGTCCTAGACTCTACTATATTTCACACAAAGCCTGTTCAACGCCCTTATGGCGCCATGAACCTCTAATGGGGACAACCCGTGCCACTTAGGTTGATCAGAGTAACGTTTTTCCAAATCCGGCTTCGAAACACGTGGATCCATATATATTTCATTAGCCCAATAAAGCACGCGGACTTCTACATATAATCAACATCTCACCCCACCAGGATTTGAACCCACGATCTTATAATTGTGACCGTGGAACGCTACCTCTGGGACAATAGGACAATAAAAGCAGTCCTAGACTCTGCTATATTTCACACAAAGCCTGTTCAACGAGCTTATGGCGACGTGAACCTCTAATGGGGACGACCCATGCCTTTTAGGTGATCAGAGCAACGTTTTACTAAATGCGGCTTCGAAACTCGAGGATCCATATATATTTTATTAGCCCAATAAAGCACACGGACTTCTACATATAATCAACACCTCACCCCACCAGGATTTGAACCCACTATCTTATATTTGTGATCGGGGGACGCTACCTCTGGGCCACCAGGACAATAAAAGCATTCCTAGACTCTGCTATATTTCACACAAAGCCTGTTCAACGGGCTTATGGCACCGTGAACCTCTAATGGGGACCACCCATGCCGCTTAGGTGATCAGAGCAACGTTTTAACAAATGAGGCGTCGAAACAAGGAGGATCCATATATATTTCATTAGCCCAATAAAGCACGCGGACTTCTACATATAATCAACACCTCACCCCACCAGGATTTGAACTCACGATCTTACAATTGTGACCGGGGAAAGCTACCTCTGGGCCACCAGGACAATAAAAGCAGTCCTAGTCTCTGGTATATTTCACACAAAGCCTGTTCAACGAGGTTATGGCGCCGTGAACCTCTAATGCGGACCACCCGTGCCGCTTAGGTGATCAGAGCAACGTTTTACCAAATCCGGCTTCGAAACACGAGGATCAATATATATTTCATTAGCCCAATAAAGCACTCGGAATTCTACATATAATCAACACCTCACCCCACCAGGATTCAAACCCACGATCTTATATTGTGACCGGGGAACGCTACCTCTGGGCCACCAGGACAATAAAAGCAGTCCTAGACTCTGCTATATTTCACACAAAGCCTGTTCAACGAGCTTATGGCGCTGTGAACCACTATAGGAGACCACCCGTGCCGCTTAGGTGATCAGAGCAACATTTTACCAAATGCGCTTCGAAACACGAGGATCCATATATATTTCATTAGCCCAATAAAGCACACGGACTTCTACATATAATCAACACCTCACCCCACCAGATTTGAACCCACGATCTTATAATTGTGACCGGGGAACGCTACCTCTGGGCAACCAGGACAATAAAAGCAGTCCTAGAATCTACCATATTTCACACAAAGCCTGTTCAACGACCTTATGGCGCCATGAACCTCTAATGGGGACCACGCGTGCCGCTTAGGTGATGAGAGCAACGTTTTACCAAATGCGGCTTCAAAACACGAGGATCAATATATATTTCATAAGCCCAATAAAGCACTCGGACTTCTACATATAATCAACACCTCACCCAACCAGGATTCAAACCCACGATCTTGTAATTGTGACCGGGGAACGCTACCTCTGGGCCACCAGGACAATAAAAGCAGTCCTAAACTCTGCTATATTTCACACAAAGCCTGTTCAATGAGCTTATGGCGCTGTGAACCACTATAGGAGACCACCCGTGCCGCGTAGGTGATCAGAGCAACGTTTTACCAAATGCTGCTTCGAAACACGAGGATCCATATATATTTCATTAGCCCAATAAAGCACACGGACTTCTACATATAATCAACACCTCACCCCACCAGGATTTGAACCCACGATCTTATAATTGTGACCGGGGAATGCTACCTCTGGGCCACCAGGACAATAAAAGCAGTCCTAGACTCTGCTATATTTCACACAAAGCCTGTTCAACGAGATTATGGCGCCGTGAACCTCTAATGGGGAACACCCGTGCCGCTTAGGTGATCAGACCAACGTTTTACCAAATGCTGCTTCGAAACAGGATCAATATATTTCTTATAAGCCCAATAAAAGTACCGGATCACATATAATCAACACTCCTCACCCCACCAGGATTCGAACCCACGATCTTCTAATTGTGACGGGGAATGCTACCTTTGGGCCACCAGGACAATAAAAGCAGTCCTAGACTCTGCTATATTTCACACAAAGCCTGTTTAACGAGCTTATGGCGCCGTGAACCTCTAATGGGGACCACCCGTGCCGCTTGGGTGATCAGAGCAACGTTTTACCAAATGCGGCTTCGATACACGAGGATCCATATATATATTTCATTAGCCCAATAAAGCAAGCGGACTTCTTTATATAATCAACACCTCACCCCACCAGGATTTGAACCCACGATCTTATAATTGTAACCGGGAGACGCTACCTCTGGGCCACCAGGACAATAAAGCAGTCCTAGACTCTGCTATAATTCACACAAAGCCTGTTCAACGAGCTTATAGCGCTGTGAACCACTATAGGGGACCACCCGTGCCGCTTAGGTGATAGAGCAATCGTTTCCAAAATCCGGTTTGGAAACACGGTGATCCATATATATTTCATTAGCCCAATAAAGTACCTGACCTCACATATAATCAACACCTCACCCCACCAGGATTTGAAACCACGATCTTATAATTGTGACCGGGGAACGCCACTCTTAAGCAAACGACACAAAAGCAGTCCTAGACTCTACTATATTTCACACAAAGCCTGTTCAAACGATCTTATAGCGCCCATGAATCTCTGATGAGGACCACCAAGCCGCTTAGGTGATAAGAGCAACGTTTTCCAAAATCCGGCTTGGAAACACGAGGATCCATATATATTTCATTAGCCCAATAAAGTTCCGGACTTCTTACATATAATCAACACCTCACCCCACCAGGATTCAGACCCACGATCTTATAATTGTGACCGAGGTATGCTACCTCTGGGCCACCAGGACAATAAAAGCAGTCCTAGACTCTGCTATATTTCACACAAAGCCTGTTCAACGAGCTTATGGCGCCGTGAACCTCTAATGGGGACCACCCGTGCCGCTTAGGTGATCAGAGCAACGTTTTACCAAATCTGGCTTGGAAACTCGAGGGTCCATATATATTTCATTAGCCCAATAAAGCAGGCGGACTTCTATATTTAATCTACACCTCACCCCACCAGGATTCAAACCCACGATCTTATAATTGTTTCCGGGGTATGCTACCTCTGGGCCACCAGGACAATAAAAGCAGTCCTAGACTCTACTATATTTCACACAAACCCTGTTCAACGACCTTATGGCGCCATGAAACTCTAATGGGGACCACCCTTGCCGCTTAGGTGATCAGAGCAACTTTTACCAATTCCGGCTCGAAACACGTGGATCCATATATATTTCATTAGCCCAATACAGCACGCGGACTTCAACATATAATCAACACCTCACCCCACCAGGATTTGAACCCACGATCTTATAATTGTGACAGGGGAACGCTACCTCTAGGACACTAGGACAATAAAAGCAGTCCTAGACTCTGCTATATTTCACAAAAAGACTGTTCAACGAGCTTATGGCGACGTGAACCTCTAATGCGGACCACCCGTGCCGCTTAGGTGATCAGAGCAACGTTTTACCAAATCCGGCTTCGAAACACGAGGATCAAAATATATTTCATTAGCCCAATAAAGCACTCGGAATTCTACATATAATCAACACCTCACCCCACCAGGATTCAAACCCACGATCTTATATTGTGACCGAGGAACGCTACCTCTGGGCCACCAGGACAATAAAAGCAGTCCTAGACTCTGCTATATTTCACACAAAGCCTGTTCAACGAGCTTATGGCGCTGTGAACCACTATAGGAGACCACCCGTGCCGCTTAGGTGATCAGAGCAACTTTTTACCAAATGCGGCTTC
>NW_024712219.1:0-24614 GCF_018991925.1 Homarus americanus | reverse complement strand
AAAACACTAGCAAAACAAAAATCTAACCTAACTGACTCTCACCATATGATGGAATCACCAATTTATTACCTTATTGGCCTGTAAGGGACAAGTTATGACAACGCCACATATGTTGTTCTTTGCGGTATTTACATTCAGTCTTGCACTTAGGACACTTTACTGAGGTTGGAAGAACACCATGTGATCGAAAAAATGCTATAGTTTCTTCGTTTTTTCCCAAAAACTCTCAATCAGCTCCATATAATTGAAGTGACACCCATCGCAGACTTCCATGGTTGAAAATGAATTTGAATTTCGAAATATGAGACCCAAAATAAAACTCGAATTTGATTGGGCCAAAAAATACCACGAATTAAACCCAAAATCATTTACATTAGTTGCCAAAAAAATAAAACGCTTTAGATTGGCCGGGTGACATGTACAGGAACGCATGCGCATGATGATTTATGAAGGAGACATGCAGTGTGGGAGGTGAGTTAGGCGATAATGGCGGAAGATTAATGGATTAAAGAGAAAACTTTGGATACGCTATCTCCGTTATTATACATTTGCGACGGTAATGTAATAAATGAAAATTATCTTATAATTAGACGTCTTATTCGAATATGATAATAGATTAGTGGTAGGAATGTGTGGTGTGTAAACGCAAAAATACCTTTACGTCTCAGAGAAGGTCTGACCACCCATCACGCAGTGCTCCTTACCTCCGTGTTGGCTTCTTAAGCATCTACAGCGCATGTGCGGGGAGCGGTGTGGGAATTTCTTATTGGCCATAGCGATAGGAGACTTATAGTTAGGCAAGAGTTTTTTGTCTTAGCTAATGAACAATGCATGGGTGCGTCGGGAGCGGAGATTAGATTTTTCAGTACGTGAATAACCAGATATGGCCGAACAGGTGGAAAGAGCTGTGCCGACATTGTGATAGAGATTATTTTACGTCAATTGCAGTTTCATCAGAAAAATAGTTAGGTTAGGTTTGGTTGTTGTTTGTATTTGTGATTTACTCGAAAAAAAATCGTTAAGATTGATGGGTGGGGTAGGGGGGTCTCAAAAACTATTTATTTCCGGCAGAAATTAATTTCAAATTCGTTGTTAACTCGTCAAATAACATCGGTAAAACATATTTTTACCATCCAAACAAAGACCGGTGCATTAGTGAAAATTTACCCTAGTTTTTATGAAAAATTGGCCGCAGGTCAGTCCATTTGTTCAAGGTTTGTTCGTAGCACATATTTGTGCTCTTCACATGGAGTCTACCATATGTTAATATTTAATTCGAAAATATTTGCCAACATTCTAACCTTCCCCATAAATTAATACAATATACAGTACACCTACTTATCAGAAGATAAAAATAAAAGAAAAATCAATACTGTAATGATAGGTAGATTTCTTGTTGAAATTCACAGTAACTTCCTTCATACAGTAAATTTTTATTTTATCTCTTATGGGACAAGAAGTCTTGCAGTTTTTTGTGAAAGAATCTCCTTGTGTGTTCACTGGAATATGATTATTTTCGTTTAATCCTAGCTAAACAACTGTAGAGGAACGTTTATATCCCCACCATCGCAGGATACTACAAGGGCAACCCACCTTCATTGACTCCATGGTAAGAGTATGACGATTTCCTGCTCATTCTAGGCATTGGAGCGAGTTAAAAGGGTTAGTCTACACCACTAAAGAGTCAGCAGGCACACTGTTCAAGGATGGAATTCACTACCAGAGGGCGAGTGAGGCACGGCCGTCTTGATGCGGGGCAGCAACAACTTACCCCTGCCGGCCATGAATCCACATTTGTACTCCTACAAACTTTGGCACAACTTTTCACAACAAACAGTCTCAATATTCCATTATGATGATTTGTTTTGAATAAGTAAATATTGAGAAATTTTTAATATAAAGTTACTTTAGAGAAACCGTGAGGTTGAGGAAGCAAAACAGCGCAGTCTTCCATCTGCTCTTAGTTTTCTTACCTGACGTTGTTGTCTTCGTGGAGAAGGAGAATCGGATCGTCTTCATATAATGAAAATATATTTATTATTATCTAACCTTGGAACTAGATTTCCTTTAACATATTTCCAGTTCTTTCACTTTAACAAATAAATATATTTCCTGCCATTACTTCTCATAATGGTGCTTGATTTATTAACTAATCATTTTCTTAGTTAACAAAAACAACTTACTTTTTTCAAATTCTGCTTTATTTTATTTTATCCTCTTTACCACAGATCGCCGTGTTAGCCGCTTTGGTGGGCGCTTAGCGGTTACATCTGTTACACGGTTGGGAAGTACTGGGCACAGTGTCAAGCAAAGCGTGTCCCACAAGTATAAGTATTACGTGAAAGACAGTGTAGTGGATACGCTACAACAGAATACGGGAAACTTGTTGACATGCAATTACTGCAAGGGGACGTCTAGAGTGGGTCTGAGGCTCGGAGCTTAACAGCGTTTAGGACTTCTTTTTTTACATATTCGCCACTTATCAGCTTGTGTTGGTCCTTTATATGAATATATTGTAGCGTACTGTTGTGGGGGTATGAGATATTGGTTCACACTCAGGATGGGCTGGAGAAAGGAAACTCACAATGTGCTCACTGTATACATATTGTATTGGATGTACAATGCAGCTTGTTGCTGGGTAGGTAGCATGGTAATAAGCGTTGAGTAGAGAGAGCTGGGTGGTGAGGGTGCCCAGAGTGAGGGCACGCGGCTTGAGGGACGCCAAGGTCGCTGGCAGGAGCGGCAGTCGCAAGGATGGCGCGGAGGAGGAGGTGTTGCTTGCTGGTGGCACTGTGTAGAAAGAGGGTGGTCGATCGATCGATGGGTGAAGTAAAGTATGAAGAAATCTTGATGCAGGTGCGTAGATTGGTGGTGCGGGAACTGGACTTGAAGAATAATGGTGGAATTTGGAGGGACTTGGGGTTGGTGGATAGTCACTAGCGTAGCTAGGGGGGGGCGGGGGGGGCGGTCCGCCCCGGGCGGCACTTTTGGGTCTGCTCATCACCCATATCTGCAGCTACTGGAGACGTTAATCCATCCCTTTGTATCAGCGGCAAGTTAATCCTTGTCGTGTCTGACCTAACACCTGACCCACATCATCACGGCCACGTCATGAGCTACGTACACCCTTGCTATAGTGCTCTCCAATAATACACAACCTGTAACCTGTTGAGGATTGCGGAAACAACTTCAAACAAGTACGCCAGTGAGCTCATGCGTGGTGTGGGTCAGGTGTTAGGTCAGACAAGACGAGTGATTAACTGCCGCCGATACAAAGGGAAGAATTAACGTTCCAGTAGCTGCAAAAACCATGCAGTCTCGGGTCATATCAGTTCATACAGCCGACCAATCCACCAGTTACAAGTGTTCACTTCAGTTCTCCACAAGTCTCCATCGTGACAAGACGAGGGAGGCTAGACGACTTTTAAGTTCTCTTGTGTCTTTGATCCAGCATGCATTTCTTGGAAGACATAATACTATAAGGTAAGAAATATTAAAAGTATTGGTTAAAAAATATTGATGTGTGACTTTTAAGGTACTGAGATTAAATATTAAGATTTTGTTTCACAGCATTGCGATTTTATACTAAGACACTATCCTCACCGGGGTACAGACAAAAGCCCCCCCCCCCCAGACGAAAGCCACCCAGACAAAAGCCCCCTACTTTGATCGGGGTGGCTTTTGTCTGACAACAGTAAGGCAAACTATTTAATATATATACTGTATATATATATATATATATATATATATATATATATATATATATATATATATATATATATATATATATATATATAAAAGAGTGAGTCACTGTGCAATATGTATTTTTTGTGGGGGCACGGGGGGGGGGCGGCAAACTCAAGGGCCGCCCCGGGCGGCACACACTCTAGCTACGCCACTGTGATAGTGCAAGAAGAAAAGCGAGGAAATTGGAAAATAGTAGTAGAATGCTAGGTCTTGGGGCTCAACCCAAGTGCTTCTGTTTTCTCATGTTTGTGTTTCAGCTAATTTTCGCCTTAGGTGTTATATTTATGTCAGGTGTTTGTATGTTTAGCAAATATTGAAATTTTATGCCTTACATTTTTGGGTCTTGTGTCCTAGCCAATGGTGAGGAGTCTAGGGCAGGTACTTGTGTTTCTGCTAAGAACATCCCGTCTTTTTATGATCTAATGTTGTAAGTGGGAGGGCTGCCAAGGTTGCCACTGGGGTAACGTTGCTCAAGGGTTCTTAACTTCAACAATATCTTTTTTTCTTTTTCTTGCCGCGCACGTAAATTAATCGATGAATTACAGTATACTAGGTTGGGTTGGGATGGGTTGGGTTAAGTTAAGTCGTCTCTCAACAAATTCAACATGGAATAATAGTTCAAGAATGTGGCTACGGTCCAGTAGTTGTTATGGTGTTTAAGACTTTAGTTAAATTAAGGCGCTTAACCGGTTGTTACTTACTGGTATACTGTTGCAGTATACAAGGCACCAGGCAAATATATGAAAATCGAATTAGTTTAATATGTAATATAAATGTATAACACTTTACAGGTATATATATATATATATATATATATATATATATATATATATATATATATATATATATATATATATATATATATATATATATATATATATATATATATATATATATATATATATATTAGACAGTAGTTTCAGCCCTGTCATATTTGGTTACTATTGTAGCGTACTGTATGTGGCCAGTTGTCAATTCTCTTTGGTTGTCTATTGTCTCTTTGTATGGGCACACAACCGTACGTACATGTAGATATCTCACACTCAGGAATGAGGTAGAATAGAAACTCACAATGCGTTTTCTGTATATATATTGTTGTACAGTGCAGTGCTAAGGAGTTACTAGGTGAGGAGTAGTGGATTCCTCCCCTACAAACGCTTTTGTCGCTGAGTAGCCGACCCCGCGAATTCCCCAGTGTATGCCTCGTGGTCTAGGTCAACCAGCGCTGCCTTACATGACGGAGGTCAACTATTAAGCCACGCCTACCTCCGCTATATAAGATCTCACCTCGTGGTGACCTACCTCTTTCTACCTACAGCCAGTCTTCAAGTAACACCTCCTCCTCCGCTCCCGCTCCAGCCGACGACCATGGCGACCCACACCTCGTGGTGACCGCTCTTTCTACCAACAGCCAGTCTTCAAGCAACACCTCCTCCACTCCTGCCTGGCGGCCCTCGCTCCAGCCGGTGACCATGGCGACCCACGTTAGTCCTCTGAGCACCTCACCAACCAGCTCTCTACATCATGCTTGTAACCACACGCTGCCACTTCCCAGCACCGTTGCATTGTACATCCAATACAACATGTATACAGAGAGTACATTGTGAGTTTCTCCTTTCTCCATCCCATCTCCTGAGTGTGAACCAACATCTCGGTACCTCCACAAGGAGAAACTTGCTCAGAGGTCCCGTAGGGCGAGGAGGTTTCTGAGGAAGCTGAGTGGTGAGGAGCTGTGAGAGATGTTGCTGGTCCAGTAGCCGAGTGTAGAATGGTCTCCCTGATGATGATGATGATGATGATGATAATGGAGATAAAATGGCAATGGCTTGCCATGGGAAGGGAGAGAAGAGGTAAGGTAGAAGGAAAGTTATGAAACGGGAAGTAAAGTAGTAGAGAATAAGAGCAGGTGGGCTATCCACCTAGCAGAGACGATTTGATTGGCTGTGGTGAAGGCCGCACTAAGAGGTCGCCTGAGTTCAAGGGAACAGGGGGGGAGGAGGCTAAGCTAGCTAGCAAGGGGTTGTTTGTTATTGTGTTAGTTGGAGAGGTCTACTAGGTCCTTGTGTAACTAGTAGAATACTCTCATCTTTTATCTTATTGGCGTCAAGAAGTTATTTATGCTGTGGCATATAATTGTGTAAGTTGGAGAGGTTTTCCTCGTGTAACTAGTAGAATACTCATCTTTTGTGTACAATAGTTCTGGCTCTTGAGGGTTATGGAGAAGGCTTTTTGGCCACCAGCTGTGTGATCTTCTGGTGTCCTCTGTTTTTAGTCGATGGTATAATTCGTCTTCCATGACTTCTAGTTTGTGCCATACTGCCTGTGCTTGGCTGTATGTTCTTATGTTCAGTGGTAAAATGTTGTATATTTCGTGAAGCTCTTTAATTTTGGTTGTGTATGGGGGACGTTGTTTGGAGGCTCTGCGGATGGCTTTGTTTTGTGTTGCCTGGAGTTTTAATTGGTTGGTAAGGCTGATCGTGTTTAATGGTATTGGCGGGTATTCAAGATGGGGGCGGACAAGTGCTTTAAATAAGTGTAGTTGTATTTTCTCTTCCATTTTGCCGAATCTTCTTAATTTGGTAAGCTGTATTTGGGCTAGTCTATTGCGCTCTGTTATGTGTTTCTTTATTCCTTTTCTTGTTATTGTCAGCCCCAGTATTTTTCCTTCGTTTGAGTATTGTATTTCTTCGTTGTTTACTGTGATTGGTGCTGGGTTTATCCTTGAAATGTGTATGATCTTTAGTTTCTGTGTATTAGTTTTTATTTTCCATTTCTTCTCGTAATTATTGATTTATATTATGGCGCGAGCTGTTTTTAATGCCATCATCTGTTTGGCCTTGCCTGGATGGCGGATGATCCTGGTGACATCATCAGCATATGCAATGTATTCACAGTGCATTGGTGGCGGCATGTCTGAAGTGTAGATTGTGTAAAGAGTTGGGGATAAGTTACTTCCTTGTGGTACTCCACTATAAAGTCTGAAGCTTGGGCCTTTGTGATTGTCTATTATAATGTGTGCTTCTCTATTGTCTAAGAAATTACACAGTAGAGAGGTGAAGTTGTTAGGGAGTTCTTGATTGGTTATTTTATATTTAAGTCCCAAGTGCCAGACCTTATCGAACGCTTTTGCCACATCCCTTAAAACTATGTTGCACTGTTCTTTATTATGCATTGCGTTTGCAATACTTACGTATATAAGGGCTATGGCTGTGTTTGTTCCTCTGTGTTTCCTGAATCCGTGTTGTCTAGGGTTGTAATTGTATTCCAGTTCCAGGTGTGTTCTTAATCGTTGGTTAATTATTTTTTCCAAAATTTTTCCCGGAGTTTCTAAGAGAGAGATTGGTCTGTAGTTTTCTACTGCTGTGGGGGCTTTTCCCGGTTTTGGTATCAGTCTGATAATTGCTGTCTTGAATTTCTTTGGGTAGTAGCCTGAAGCTATGGATGCGTTGAATATATTTCTTAGTAGAAGTACCATGTTGCTTGGTAATTGCTGTAAAATGAGTTTATTTATTTTGCTGACTCCAGGAGCCTTGTTCTTAAAGCTATTGATTGTTCTTACTATTTCGTCCACCGTGATTGGTTTGTTTAGTGGGGACATGTCATCCAGTGTATTCAGGTCGATCGTGGGTCTCGGTTGCCAAATATGGGTTATTTGCGACATATGGTTGGATACTTCCCTCTCTGTGGTCATGCAAAAGTTTAAGTTTTCTTCGTTGGTGATTTGAAAAATCTTACTCCAGAAAAATCTAAATTACGGTTCTTGTTCGGTTGGTTCTGTTAATTTGACTTGATTACTATTTATTATATAGTTAGACTCGTTGCTTGAGGTTCCTATTAAGTGCTTTATTTTCTGCCAGAACTGGTTCGGTTTATGGTAGTTTCCTTCCGTTTCTGAAATCAGCTTCTGCCAGTTCCTGTTGTATGCTTCTTTTGATATCTTTTTTAGTTGTTCGTGTATTATGTTGTATATGTTTCTGCGTTCCGGTGTCCAGCCTTGCTGTGTGATTAGTTTAATTAGGTTGCTAAATTGTGTCTGTATGATTCTTGATTGGTGTGAGTATTGAGGGTGTGGTAATGTTCGGTAAGTGGTCTTGGGTATGTTGTTCCATGGCCTGGCTGACGTGCTCATACCATGTGTCCAGTGATTGGTCTATTAGATAAGTGTGCCCGTTGTGTAATTGTATGGGTTGCGGGTTATTTAATTCTTGTTTGAAGTTTTCCCAGTTAGCTCGGTTATAGTTGAATCTTAGCCTGGCCGGGATCTGTATTGGGGCTGTGGAGAGTGTGGCTATGATAGGGAGATGATCACTAGTGGATATTGGGCCGGGTTCGAGTAGTATGTTTAGGTGGTGGTGTTGATTTGTTAACACGAGATCTGGGTATCCTGTGTGGCCTGCTCTGATGTACGTGGGGAATTCCGGTCCGAGGTGTACCACGTTGCCGTGGCTCACTAGTGTGTTCAGGACCAGGCCTACTGCGTTGTTGGTATGGTGTCCTAGTATGCGGTGTCTTGCGTTGAGATCACCCAGAAAGTATGCAGGTATGTTCCTCCTCATCAATCTGAGCATGTCTGCTATTGGAAAAATTGGTCGTCTTGGAGGGAGGTAGCAGGTGCCAATTATGATTGGACCCGTTGTGCTGTTAATTTCTATTGCCAGAAAGTTTTCTTGGAATGTATCATGGATTTTATGTTTTATGCTTCTTTTAATTGCTATGGCAACTCCATCTTGTAAAGGATTTTGGCTATTTTTTTAGTATATTGTGTAATTAAATATCTTGGTTTTATTTGAATTATTCCTGCCGTGAGAATTTAGTATGATGACGTCTGGGTCTAGGGTACGATATATGTTGTATAATTCGTGAGCTCTTGTATGTGTCCAGGCCAGGACATTATGTTGAATTATTTTAAGTCTGTTGATTATGAATGGTGATGTCTCGAGCTTGTTTGCGGCATTTTGGATGATCGATGTTCTCCTGAAGACCTCCTCTCCGTATGCAGGCCGAGGCGAATTTTCCTGTATTTGGATTGCTCCACCTTTTCTATTCTATTATATTTGGTCAGGGTTCTTCCTCTCTTTATGAGTGTTTCTATATGGTGATCTTTCATATTCGTATCTGTATATGTATATTTTACTTTTCCTTACCTTATCTCCGCCAGTAGTCTCTCGGTTGAGAGTATTTGGGGGGCTGAACAGGTGTAAAACCTGATACCGGTTTCCTCCCCGAGGTCCTGATTCTCCGTCATTTTTCTTGGTGACGGTGGTGGAGCCACAATTCCCGTTTTGATCTTTTTAGGGGTGCTATATACGAACGCTTGTTCAAGTTGTATAACAGTTTCATGTTGTGAAATGGGTTCCTGCTCCTCTTCGTCTTCTTCCATTCCCTCTTCACTACTTTCTGATTGGGGGGGTTTGTCGGTAGTGGCTTGTGATTTGGTGACTTGCGCCTGACTGGTGGTTTCTGCTGGTTTATAGATCGGGTTAAAGATTTCTGATGAGGGGACGTCGTTGGGGAATTCCATGTCTGGGAGGTTATTTGCCGCAAACATTTCCTTTACCCTTTTAGCAAAGCATCCTGGTTTGGCAATATTCAAGAGGTGGGCGTGTATTATTGCCGTCATGAACCTAACCGATAGTTGACTTCCTAGGTTGAGCACTATAGGTTGAGCTGGGGGTTGTGAGGCTACCTTTTCAAGGACTTTAGTTGTTTCCTTTGTTAATTTGGTTAAAGCCGAGTAGTCCTGTTTTGCTTTTCCTGTGCTCTTTCCTTTTCAATTTTCCTCTTTTCCTTTACAATCGCTTTCCTTGCTGGACAGCGTGCTGCCAGTGTTCTGTGGTCCCCTTGACAGTTCAGGCACCGAGGAGTTACACTGCTTTTGCACTCCCGGAATGTATGTCCCTCCTCCCCGCATTCGGAGCAGTACTTTGTGTTTATGTTAGGGCAGTCCGTGGCTAAGTGGGTATATTTGTAGCAGTTCCAGCTAGGTGTGATGGGAAAAAATTCTTCCTCTTCAACTTGATTGCTGCCTATATGGTAGTAGGAGAGACAGAATCCTTCCTGTATTGCTTTTTGTGCCATTCCTATGTCCTGAAACCTAATATTCAGCATAGATGGTAGTTTAGGTAGTTTAACTACCTCCTCTACTTTGGCCCATTGATTTCTTAGTTCCAGGTCTCGTTTCAATTGTTGTTCGCTCGATTCTTCTGTGATGGTCTTGTCCAGTCTTTTAACTACTACGGTCTTCCTGGCTCTTAGTTGTGGTGGGATTACTACTTCGAATCGCTGCTTCTTCAATTCCTTTATGCTGTCATTCGATAGTAGGGAGTCAACGTCTTCTTCTGTCAGGCAGAGGGCGATGAATGAATCCTTGGTTGTAATAAGGCTCGTGATCTTTATTAGTAGTTTTGCACCGAGCAGTTCGGCTAGTGAGCTCTTCCGCCGTTACATCCCCATCAAGGGAGCGTATCCTTACCCTATGTGCCCTCATTGTAGAGGGGGCAAGGTGGACAAGCCACCTTTTGAAATTCGATAGGTAGCCTACCTAGTCTGGGTGAGTTAACCTACCACAGGAATTACAACACCTCCCACCGCCTTTTGTCGGTCGAATGGTCGAAAGGTGGTTCCCGTGTATCTCTCCCAGAGCCCCGTCAGGGGAGCCTACTTCCCTAGTGTCTATCTAATCTGCTCACTTATAGGCGTGAGCCCTAGTGTACCTACTTGGGGGGTGGGGGGATACAGGATATGCGACCCCCTTCCCGGGTGGACCCGCACGATCACGGTTTCCCAGGAAGGCTCGGCGGAGGGATGGTTCTGCTCCTTCTCCCTTTCGTGTTCACAAACTCCTGGGAGGGAGGTGAACATTTACAGGGAGGACCCAAGGACGAATACACCTCTAGGATGCAGGTCCCCAGGCCAGAGCGAAATAGAAGGAAGAATAAAGGAGGAATAGCCACTGGTGCAAGAAACACCAGTGGGGTCGCGGCAGGCGTCCGCTACAGGAAACCGTCGCAGAGCACCCAATCTGGGCCGCCTCTGATCAGGAGTCACCCTTGATCAGTGGGGAGGCACAGAGAGAGCGTTGTCAGAGACGAGCTTCCCAAGTGTAAAAGTGTTGGTTGGTGAGGTGATATTTTGCGTTCCGGTCGTCAACGGTAAGAGACAGGCTAGCTGGCTTGGCTGTGAAGGATGAGAAGAGAGGTCCAATCACGACAATTCTGAAGCATCAGGATTTGAGATGCGCGTAGCGCGAGAGCCAATCACAGAGGAGAATGCCAGAAGTACCCGGCACTGAATCGGCTGCTTGTCCAATTAACCAGTCCGTTCACACATATTTATATTTGGGTTTTAAGTAACGAAACCCAAACGGTAGTTCCTTTGTTTTATTATAAAAGGTTGTAGATATAATTCCTGAGTGTATATCAACCGTAAGTCTCACTGTCTAGGAGTGAATGAGAAAGGGACGGCGTTTATGTATGATAAACGTTAGGTCACGTCCTTACGATATGACTTGAGGTGAGCTACTGAAGCTTAGGGGCATCGCAGTGCGTGCTTACAGGAATGCTGAGCTATGGGTCTCGCCCTCTTGGGTAAGTTGCCCGCTCACGTGTCAATCTCATGTCTTACTCATAGACAGTGGAAAGTTACAGGGTGGTGAATCTGAATATAATATCAGATGTATTGACCCATTTATATAATACGTTCTGTTGATGAGACAGGGGCCTATTACATCGCTCGGTCACCTACCAGCCGAGCTCCGTGAGGCCTAAATAACTCACAGAGTACAGTACATCCTAGACAACCCTAACCATGTTATAAACAGATATGTAGACACTAAGCTGGGGAAATTACTGTAGGGGTATTCTCTACTACAGGGGACCTAGACTTTTGTGTCGTACGGGTTAGTATGTTATGAATAATGTTGAATTTGGATGATACTGCCCGGTAATAACAGAACAGGAACATTATTGCCAGAATTAACAGAATAGAGGGAATCGTAAGACTTGGTAGTGCAAATTCCCGTGACAGGTAAAATGGCAAGTTATTATTCAAATCAGCAAAATGTGTCTCGTTCAAGAAAGCTAACACTTTTAATTTCTCTGATACTATTTGAATATCCTTGATAGTGAAATTCATTATAGGAAGTGGAATTAAAGCAGACTTGAGTTTTTGATTTAATGCAAAATGCTGATGAGTAGGCAAGGTCCGTAGTGTACTACAAGTGATTTCACAGTAATCCGGAGCCTTGTAATGCCCTTTCACAACTAGCTGCTTAACACCATTTTGGCATTTTAAAATTTCAGTAGTGAGATTTGGAAAGAACAAATACTGCACATTGTGAAGGTGAGCGTGGAACACAGTCTTTAGACTAACTGGCCTATAACTGCATTGCGCTAACGCTGTGCGTACATTTGGTTGTATGACTGCCAATTCACATATTCCATCTGCAGCAGGAATAAATGCAAACATGTAGGCTGGACATACGTGTAGGTGTAGATAAGACGACTTACACCGTGACAGTACCTCAGAATCCTCTATTGATAACAATGAATATTCTTCATCTACTAAGAAAAGTTCTTTAGGCCTATCTAGGGTATACAGTGTGTCGTTCACAAACCAGGGGAAGGGTTCTAAATGCCATGCATTAAACTCATGTTGCCCTCGCATAGGAATGTGGATCAGAATTGCATTGTGCGTGAGGGTTGACTCCAACAGTGGGTAATGATATTGAACCTCATTGTCATTGAAAATAGGAGTTAAATGATACTGCAACTTGGCTATTTTTAAAGCTTCAAGAAGCGTCTGCACAGGCACAAGCTTCGCGTCCACTCGTCCTATCCCGGCATCTACAATGCTGTCTATTAGTTCATTTTTATAGGTTACAATTTTATGAACTGAAATTTCAGCAGCATGCAAATATTCTGTGAAGTAAAGGAGCCATTCTAACGTCGGAATTGCTTTCTGTAACCTAGTAACAATCCTCGAAACTTGGTTAGACTCCATTATGATTGCATTAACCTTTGATTCTAGAGCAGTAATCGCGTGAAAGGTTTGAGAAATAACACGATTCTGTTGAGATACAGCTTGAACGACAACGTTCATGAAACTATTGTCGAATTCATCGAAGCTGTGCTGAGACCATGAAGAATGTCCAATGCTGATTGTAGTTAGCCGTCGACGTTTTCCATCTGACGCGAAAGTACGAGTTAACTTCTACTCGCAGAACGTAGTTTCATACAATAGTCATTTGGGACATTTTGCTTATGAACAGTCTGTAAGGATGTATCAATCACATTATCATCAACTTGAGGTAAGACATTTATCTGGGTCTTCTTCAGACGATCCGCGTGCACGACATCTGCGATCTGTGCATTTGGCTTCCATATTTTGAATTTGTTGCCTGCTTCTTTTGAGATTATGCGGATTGTACCAGAAAATTTCGCCGAAAGTTTGGAGTTCCTTTCAGGTACCTGTAACATAACAGCGTCCCCAACGTTCAGTGCGATAGGTTTACCATGTTTATGTTGTTTGATGATCATTTCGGCGCGTGACGCCGCTAGCTGTGATCGTACTTGGTTATGAATTTCTGTAAAGACATGAATTTGTTTTGCCGCAAAATCATCCGTATTATATACCGGGTATGGCGCCTCTGTAAGGATGTCGTAAGGCAGACGTTTATCTGTGCCATAGACAATATAGTAGGGTGTTTTGCCCGTAGAGCTATTAACTGACCCATTAATCGACGCTGCAACCTGCGGTAACCAATCCTCCCAGGCGTATTGAAAACCACTAACAATTGGACGCAGTATTTCTAGGATTTTACGATTGGTTCTTTCAACAAGGCCATTAGCCTGTGGATGATAAGCTGTCACAAAAGTTTGTTTAATTCCATATTGTAAACACATTTGCTCTATTAGCTCATTCTTGAACTCTGTTCCATTATCAGAGAGTAGAACTTTAGGCGTAGTATATGGACATATGAGATTCATCACTAATGCATAGGCTACTGCTTCGGCCGTTTGCTTTTTAGTGGGACCAAGACCACGAACCTGGAAAAATGATCCACACACACTAAGACGTATCCTGATCCCTGATGACTCATTGGGAGTTGTAACACATCAACAGCGACTGTGTCAAACGGACGGTCTGGTGTAGGATATTGTAGAATCGGGGCAGGTGATCCTGTTGATCCTTTATGTTGAGCACATGCCAAACAATTAGCTATGTGTAATTCTATGTCTTTCTTCATAGTGTTCCAGAAATACTTCTTTCGGAAATCCGCTAAGCATTTATCACGACCTTGGTGACCTGCTTGTGGGATATCGTGGAACAATGTCATTACTGCTTTGCACAACGTGTCAGGTACGACTATTTGAGACACATTACCCTCAGGAGATTTTCTCGTCCTATTGAGTATGTTATGTCGTAATTCAAACTGACTTAAGGGAAGAAATAACTTGGGGAGTTTAACATCCTCGCCCGATTCGAGAGCAACAATAACAGCTGACCAATATGGGTCGCGTCGTTGCTCATCTTCCAGCTGCGAAAGAGTGAATGCTGATACAGGCATTACTGGTGCTATATTTCTTGACAGAGCGTCGGTGACAACATTCGCCCTCCCAGGTAAATACCTAAATTCGGGGTCAAACTCTTGAATTGTCAGATACCAGCGTGCTAATCTGCCTGATAAGTTTCTGCCATGGAACAGTTCGGTGACTGCCGCATGATCAGTAAAAACAGTTATCTTGTAGCCAAAGATAATGTCTTTGAACTTCTTAAGTGCCCACACAACGGCTAACGTTTCTAAATGCGTCACCGAATAACGTGTTTCAGCATCGATTAGTTTGCGATTTGCAAATGCTATCACTCTAAACTTCCCACGCGTGTCCTCTTGCATGAGCACTGCTCCGACTCCAATTCCGGGAGCGTCAGTACAGAGAGTGAAAGGTTGAGTGTAGTCTGGGAATGCTAGAACCGGGGCATTGGTTAGCGCTGTCTTCAATGCCGTAATACTTTCCTCGTGTTCAGCATCCTATATAAACACTGCATCTTTTTTTGAGCAACCTCGTTCGGGGCGATGCTAATGTTGCATAGTCCTTGATAAAGGAACGATTATAACCAGATAATCCGAGAAGGCTACGCACATGATCATTTGAGGTAGGACGCGGGAACTGAGATACAGCTTTGACTTTATCATTAACTGTGTGTATGCCCTCACCGTCGACTACATGACCAAGGAAATGGATTCTGGATTTTAAAAACTCGCACTTTGAGAGTTTTATTTTGAGTCCTGCTGTGGAAAGTTTGGCCAAAACTTCACGCAGTTTTATCAGATGGGAATCGGCGTCCTTACTGACTACTATTAGATCATCCAAATAAGCGCAGACTGTGTTACCAATTAGTCCGGCAAACAGGGTGTTGATCATTCTTTGAAATGTTAGTGGGGCATTTCTGAGACCAAATGGCATTCGTAGAAACTCAAAGTGGCCTAGAGGCGTGCTAAATGCCGTGATTTCTCGTGATTTTTCATCGAGTGGTATTTGCCAATACCCACTAAGCAAATCTAAGTTGCTAAATACCGCATTATCCTTGCCTAAGGATTGCAATATGTTACTCAAGATAGGCATTGGGTACCTATCAGGGATTGTTTGATTATTTACGCGCCTGAAATCTATGACAGGGCGCCATCCACCATCCTTTTTCGGGACGAGGAGTAATGGGCTATTAAAGGGGGATTTTGAGTGTCTAATGACATTCTCATCTAACATACCCTGTACCATATCTTGCACTACAGCGCGCTGGCTATGAGGTAGTCTATAAGCTGGTACGTAAATAGGGTTGGTTCCTTCCTTTAACGCTATATGATGGGATGTTAAATCTGTCTGACCTAGCGTTTCCCCTGGCAAGGCTACTATTTCTGTAGTCGGCAAGCAGCTCTAACAGGCGTGTCTTGCCCTGAGGATGATCGATCACCTTAACATGTGGCGCTATTTGATCTATCCTGGCCAGTCGAGTCTGTTGGCAATTCGCAACAATACCTCGAATTAGGAATTTATTTGGTTGCACTTCGACATTGCTGTGATATCTAGAAAATCACACACATAACATCCTTTCTTTAATTTCTTGATAATGTGAAATTGCTCCCGCAATCCCGTAGACTTGTGTGTGTGTGTCACAGTAGACACAGCTGATTCCAAGGTCCGGTGATTGGGTCAATGCTCACAAAAATCCTGAGTACAGCAAACCGCCGCTAATTGTTACACAACGTCATCCACAACACCATACCTCAGAATGCTGAGACCATCTCTCAGACCGGATGTGTCATCATCACTAGGGTGGGTGCTGGGTGCTGGTAACTGGGGGTTGTTCACGCCATACGAAAGAATTTTGTTGACAGGATGTTGATTGATGAGCAGTCACAACAACTGCAGTCACGTCCTGTCACACCCTGGGCAGTGAACGAATCATTTGCAGAAACTAATGTTCACTTTAGCTCACAGGATTTTTGCATTGGTGAATTCCTCATTCTGGTAATGGAGAGTACTCTTCAACATTGCAGGTACTATCTTCCAACTCTTGCTGCTGTAATCACGCTGGGAAGGTGTGTGGTTGAGGTCGAGAGATATCTCTGACGCATGATCCGCCTTCCTCTTAATAGGATTGGTAGACAACACCTTCGTCCTAGCGGTGAGCATAGGTTCAGAATGACTCATTGCTGTGTAGGAAACACCTTTAAACGTAACACTATTATTACGTGGATGAACATCTATCATGTTCTTTCGAAGAGTTGGTAGACCAAGTAACCCGTCAGCTGGCAAAATGAACTGCTGAACTATATAAAAGTCCGCGTAGAAGGGCGTACCACGTCTTGAGAATCTGAGTGGTAACGTCACCATTCCTTTGATGCTCAGCTGAGTACCTGAAACTCCTTCGAGCTCAGCGTTACTAGGCCTCCATTTGAATTTGCGGTGAGGGAATTTACGTTGTAACTCGTGATACGATGTCAAGGCCAATACATTAGCGCAAGCACCTGTGTCTATATCAAGAGCCAATCTGGTATTATCCACTCTCACCGGTACTGACAACACTTCCACTTTTCTAAGCGCCGCTATTAATGAGGCCGCTATAGAAGTGCTGTGAGGAGGGGCGGGAACTACCCTATCTATCCCTCTCCTTGGTGTAGTGTGCGCTGGTCTTCCCCCGATGACTTGTCCTGGGGACGTTTCTGCTTGCGCCTATACGACACCTCCGTTTCACTTAGGTCCACTCCCCTAGCTTTTATTAGTATATCGCACTCATGTGAACTATGAGATGTCGATTTGTGAAGAGCGCACCATTTGCGCGCTGTCTGGGTAGGAGGAGGAGGTGCTGCCTTAGCTCCCTCTCTGTTTGACCTTGAGAATGGCTTTGCACCGGGTGTGGCTTTGTTTGCACTATTACCTCGGGGCTGAAAACAATCTTCCATTACGTGGCCACGTTTATTACAATGTGCGCATCGTAACGCTGTTTTCTGTTTATATGTTAGGCGGGGAGGAGCGATCGGAGCTAAGTGTGTCGCGTAAGGAGTCTGAGAGTGAGGCATCTGTGGCATCTGTGACGGCTGGCCCAGCTGTGACCTACCCCCAATAATCCCAATTAGCGTTCGCTTGAACTTTTCATAGTCAGGGCTTTGTAAACCAAACGCATTTAAACGACTGCCTGCATAGGAACCCTGCATTATATGGGAACGTACATATGCTTTCTTATCTTCGTCAGTCGTTATGTGACTATTGCGCACGCTATCTTCACATGCACGAATAAAATGTGCGACCCTATAATCGTCTTGTCCCGTGAAATTTCGAACATTCGCCGCGCTGCATGATATTAATAACAGTATCAGCTGTAGGTGTGTTAGTAGGGTGTGAGGGTTAGAAGATGTCATTTTAGTGTTATTAAGCGAGTTAGTATTCTTACTCTTAACAGAAGGCTGGGTTAATAAGGTTGTTACCGATTTAGCAACAGACACACTATCACCTGTAACAGGGGTAACTGCTTTAGTATACTTAGGCGAGGTACTATAGTGATTACCAGACCGTAGGGTACGACGGTTTAAGTCGTCAAATGATTCGTCTATAACTTTCTCACTACTTCCTACCGACTCATTTAACTGTGTTCCATACTCAAAATCTATGTCAGTCTGGGCTTGATCATTGATGAGTTGGTTATCAGCAAATAGTTGCGCTAGGCGTTCGATTTCATCTACATTAGACATGGGAAACTTAGAAATTATCTATTAGCCCCCTTGGGTCAATGAATACTTAACAGTAAGTAGATCACTTGCCTCTCATTTACAAGACAAATGAATATTAATTGTAGTTAATTTTTAAACTATCAATAAGAAGACAGACACTTACAAACTACTGTAAATTATAGGATTCCAATACATTAATCTTACATTCGACACTTTATCATTGAAATAATCCTATCCCACGAACCTATCGATGTGAAGATATCTCTCGAACGTGTTCATGTGTGTAAAACTATGTAATTTAAATACCTATTTATACAGAGTACGTCTGTATAGAAAATGTGTGATCCTTCAAGAGTTCTGAGTGGAGTGTGGGTGGGGTCTCTTCCTAGGATGCGTGCGCCGCTGCTGGTTTCCTTGGCAACGAGATGACGCTTCTGCTTTGGTGAGAGACGAGTCCACTTGATTTAGGTGAGTTCCTCCTCCGGCGATCAGAAAACTGATGATTGGTTATCACACTGGTCGTGCTGGTTCGCTGGCGAAAAAACTGCCGTGTGCCAATGCTTCACAGACCACGTATATATGGAGATCTGTATGATGACACCGGAATTCGTAATTCGCGCTGACGACACAACAATACTGCTCAGCTGCTAGTGAAATACCAATTGAATTCCAGGTTACGAAACTGTTGTTCAACACTGCAACACTGTAATGTCTAGGGAATGCTGAGTGGAGTCTATCTCAACCGGCTCAATCTGGATATATACCAACAGGCTGTAATATTTGTATATTACGAATTCTGCACGTATTTGTATGTGACAGAGATAAGGAGCGCTCACTACATATCGTCTCAATACGGGATATAGTTTTAAACACTCGGATTATGTAACGCGTCACTGCTGTGTGGTTTCTTGTTTTTCACAAGACACAGACGGATGATACGACTACCAGTTTGAAGAATCCGTACACACCGCTGCCACCTATATGAATCGGCTGCTTGTCCAATTAACCAGTCCGTTCACACATATTTATATTTGGGTTTTAAGTAACGAAACCCAAACGGTAGTTCCTTTGTTTTATTATAAAAGGTTGTAGATATAATTCCTGAGTGTATATCAACCGTAAGTCTCACTGTCTAGGAGTGAATGAGAAAGGGACGGCGTTTATGTATGATAAACGTTAGGTCACGTCCTTACGATATGACTTGAGGTGAGCTACTGAAGCTTAGGGGCATCGCAGTGCGTGCTTACAGGAATGCTGAGCTATGGGTCTCGCCCTCTTGGGTAAGTTGCCCGCTCACGTGTCAATCTCATGTCTTACTCATAGACAGTGGAAAGTTACAGGGTGGTGAATCTGAATATAATATCAGATGTATTGACCCATTTATATAATACGTTCTGTTGATGAGACAGGGGCCTATTACAGCACTCTGATCCTGGCGTTGCTACGTGTGCGTCCGCACTGTGGAGTAGGTCTACCAGCATCGCTGGCTGTACGTCATCAGCCGCATCACTCTCTAACCCTCTCTCACCATGAACGGTTACGAGTTTGATAACGTGGCGCGGATACGTCCGGATACGCCGACCTGCCCCAAGAAACTAAACCTCCTAGTTCTCCAGAAGTTTTTTGAAGCTAATGGGATCGTGGGGGTCACCAAGGTGGAGCGTCTAAAGCTCCATGGTGACATCAAGATCACCTTCGTCGAGAAGGGCATGCCCGCACAGCTCGCGGAGATCCCAGACATCAACGGCATTCCTTTTAAAATGATTGCCTACATGTGGGACAACTTGAAGCTGGGTGTAATCTCCCACGCCGAAATTGCCCACATGGACAAAGCAGAGCTGAGTGAGCTCCTCAAGGGGCAGCAGCTTCAAGTTGTGAAGAAGCTGTCCGACACCACTGCCCTCATCGGACACCACTCCACCCTACCCAAGGAAGCTCAACTGGCGTGGGTAACTGTGCCAGTCAAGCCCTACTGCAGACCGAAACGGTGTTACAAATGCCAGCACTATTGACACACTGTAAACAAGTGTGAGGCACAGGAGGACACCTGCTCCATGTGTGGCAGCCCTGGACACCGCTACACGGTCTGCCCCAACAAAGAGAAAAAATGCGCTGCTTGTGGTGGCCCACACTCCTCCGCCGACCGGACCTGCCCTAAATGGAAGGAGGAATGCAGGGTAGCCAAGGCTCGTCTTGAGAAAAAACTGAGCTACAAAGAGGCCCTCCTTGCTGTACGCTCCCAAGAAAAGAAAAAACCAGCAGAAAAGAAAAACCAAGAAAAGAAAACTCAAGAGAAGACGCCCACCACACAGAACCAAGAACACCACGTGGCCCGTGGAGCTGAAGCCCACGTGGTCAACCTCACCGTCTCTGACTTCTTCCACACCTATGAGGACTTAATACACGAGGAAGACGAACAACAAGACCCAAACACAAACGAATGGACACTTCAAGAGAGCAAGAAGAGGAGGAGAGTGAGAAGAAAATCGACATCAAGCTAAGAAGACTAAGACATCTCCTCCACACAAGAAACCAAAACACACAATCAAACCGACCAAGCACTGAACATCCATTGCCCAACCCAACACGCACCTGACGCTTGACCTGACGCTAGCCTGGCTTTGTCTTGTCGCCTCCCTGCCGCGTCCAGGCGAGTTGCTGCTGCTGCCTCCATCTTAAAATCCCTCACGCAAGCGGTGTTTAGCCACTGCATCTGTTCTCTCCTCCTAAAATTCACTTCAATCCTCCCTTTATTCTTCCCCTGAACCTCCTTCCCCCCTGTCACTAGCATTTTTCGATTCGATTCGGCTGTACGTACATCAGTCAGGACACACCATAGACAGCAGACACACAGAGCGACGGGGACGACGGAGAACGAACAGACACAGCTGATTGGCTAGTCCTGGGACCTCTCCCACCTTCCCACTTACCCTGGAAAACACAAGCACCTGACTTCAATTCTCCATAACTGACAAATCTGTTGATTCGATCGACACATTGAGCCTCTCCTACAGTATCGGACCTCCCTTAGGAACCCCGAATGCTGCTGAGGGGCTTGGTGTGAAGAGAGAGTCATCAGTGAGTTTTCAGACCTTTTTCTACCACTCTAACTCTTCTCTTCCGTGCCGTGAAAGGACCTATTCTCCTGTCAGTTGACGTACAGAGGAGTATTCGTCTGGAAACGCCCTCTGTCCCCACACCTCGCTAGTGCGTGTTAGTGTGAAGGGTGGAGGGTCAGCACAGCCTGCCGATTCACCTGGGGACCTCTGTGATAGTGCAGGGTCTCCCCTACGTGAGGGACGCAGGAAATCAGGGACATTGTTAGGGGAGATCTCCATAAATCTCCAAAATTGAAACAGTAAACATGCCTTCAATTAAAATTAAAGTGGACCGCACCATCCAACCATGCTCAGACCTCGCCTCCCTCATTTTTCAGCTGACCTTGATCTTTCAAATCCGTTCCTTCACCAACTATGATATCATCAAAATATTTGTACAAACTGACGAAGACGCCGACCAGTTCCACTCCCCAGCAGTGAACAAAAAATTGAAAGACAATGGCTTAACGGTCCTCAGTTCCCCTGAGTACCGTGCAAAATGCACCCTCATATGCAGGAGGGTAATCCCACCTATTCTTGACAACCCAAACCTTTTGAATGAACTCAACTCACACAACACCTCCCAAATGACATATGCAGCCCGGATGGGAACTCTCCCCATGTTAAAAATCACTACAGCTACACAAACTGACGCCATCAAATTAAAATCTAGCGGAATAAAAATCGGCAACAATATCATCCTCTCAAGAGACATTGAATTCCAACACTTCATACAAGTGCACCAACCGTTGCAGTAACACAATAACTTGCTCAAAGTGTGCCAATCAAGGCCACTCCTACCGAAACTGCACTGCCACGGTAACAAAATGCTGCAACTGTAGGGGCCCTCACGCTGCCATCAGCAACAGGTGCAAGGTCAGACCCGACAATAGCACAACACCACTCCCTCCCCGCCGACCCTCACCTCCTACAGCGCCTCCCACAGCACCACCTCCACCTCCCCACCACTCACTCCCTACTGCCACGACCCTCCCCACCCGCACTTGCTGGACCAACAACCTGACTGCCCCCCCACCCTCCCCCGACATTGACGCAAAAATCACCACCATCATACTTCTGGCACATACCCTAAGCAACGGAAACACGTCTCTTTTTCTGAAACTGGCAATTGATGGTTTGAAGGCGAACGGCCTCCCTACCATACACATTCCTGATTCCTTCAGAACCTGTCCGGACCTCATCTTCCCCACTGCCCCCATCTCCGACAGGACCAACATGCCACCCCCTCCCCCCAGAGAAACCACTGCAATCTCCCTCCGCCCCTCCACTTCTGCCATGCCCACACCTGACTTATCTCACCAATCTACTATTACCTCACCCCCCAGAGTAATCAGTCCAAAACCTCCCTGCCCCTCCACCTTGACCTTGCCTACACCTGACTTTTCCCACACGACTACGATGAACTCCCGGACCACAAAAATCCGAACCAAACCCAATCTTCCCCTAACACCTCAGACTCCCAAGAATAAAATGGCAGCCCATCCCCCCACAGAACTAGTGGTCAAGACCACTAGACCTAAGAGGAAGAACACCTCCCCCCTTTCTTCCTACACACATGACAGCAAAAGAATTATAAAATACACACATCCAACTAAATCTATAATCAAAGTAAATCTATTTGGCACTACCCCAAAGGAAACAGGAAACAACCCCGACACGAACCTAGCACACTCCACTCATCCTCCCGACTCCCCCACACACACAGTCACGTAACCGCCCATCCCTCACCTGCATACACCACACTCAGACCTCGCTCACAGTCACTCGACAAGTTAGACCTCATCCCTGCACCCCAGAATTTCAATCTCATATAAGTAACTAAGAACAAATTATACAACATGATCACCATTATGCAATACAACTGTAGAGCATATCACTCAAACAGACACGCCATCTCTCTCCTCATACAAGAACACAACCCAGACATCCTCCTCCTCAACTCGACATGCACATACACCAAAATCAGGCACTTCGGCTACACAAGCAGACAATCACCCCACGAACTATTCGAGGGCGTTGCTATCCTCATCAGATCCTCCATGAAACACGAATTCATCACCAACTTCGCCTTCAAACACTTCATGGCCGTCAAGATCGACACTCAACATGGACAGATGATCATCTGCACAACATACTCAAGACCTAACTCGCTTATCCCCTTCACATATACTGCCAGATCTGGGGTCACTAAATCTAAGGGGATAACTTAACTCTAATCTTAATTTCTAATGGTCGCTGCCACCAGACCCCCTCTGGACAGCATGTAGCTCGTTAGGTAGCGAGCGGGCAGAGTGGACTAGGCATTGGGTTAGGTTTTCCATTGACCAGATCGATAAGGGTAAAGAAGGGGGAAACCATAACATGTCTTAATTGATTTATTCCCTATAAAACATACTGGTAAAAAAACATATACATGAATTGGCCTTCCTCAGAAGAACAACGGAATTTTGGTTACCCAGCTGGGCCCCAGACTCTTACATTGCTGGCGGGTCATCCACCTACTTATTGCATAACAATCGTTGAACGCCGTACCTCGGTCGTTCCTTCTTACAATATCCCTTAACACATCAGACTGCTCCACTGGTGTGGACTATAGCACCGTCGGTTATCATACATAGTAGCACCATCTCAACACACCTGTTACACTCCATACCTGCAAGTATGTGACTCCTTGTGACTTTTAGGTATACACAACGGGCACCTCGTTCGCACACCGCCCTCTGTGGGTAAAGACAAGGGCTCCACCTAGAGACATACCAGCACTATTTCTACGCCTGGTATTATAGGTCGCTCCAAGTAACGACCGCAGTTTCTCACGGTCTCCTTAGTTGTGATTATTCATGTGGAGTGGTGCGCTGGGAATCCACCGGCTCACAGTGGACTGGCATAGCGGGGAGTAATCCCCACCTGGTGTGACGCTCCAGTGGACAATGGCGGCCGGGCGGCAAGATACTCCGACCACATGGCACCTGCGGTGACGGCAGAACGGGAAGGACTGAGAAATAATGCCTGACGGGCGGTTATCCCACCCCTTAACACATCCCTATCACACTTATATATCCGGCAAAGCTTTAAACTGTAGTAACTGCTATTTATCAACCTTAATTGTAGGGCGGGATATAGCCCTCTAGGACACTGACCTGCGGTGACGGCAGAACGGGAAGGACTGAGACCGGGGTCCCGCCGCTCCTCGTCACATAGGCCTACAGTTTCCAATCCTCAATTTACACTTTTGTTTCTTATGGTTCTCACCTGAACACTTTACGGTATATTGTCACTCATTTCTTATAAACACATATATTAATCCTAAATTACACACTAAGGTAAGGTCTTGGTTTGCTAGTGCTTGGTTAAATGCCTGGGATTTTAATATCAACGGGGCATCTGAGGCGGGTACATGACGCGCCTTGAAACAAAAGCCGAATGATCATGGCGGGGGTGTATCAACTTCACTTAAAAACTGTAATGAGGGATCCTCCTCCCACACATTGCACTATTTGAACACAGACATAAGATTCTCT
>NW_024712218.1:0-7495 GCF_018991925.1 Homarus americanus | reverse complement strand
GTCGAATATATCAAAGCACCCTAATAGGAATTATAACAAAAGGCCCATGATCGAGTTTAACAAGTCCCCTGATCGAGAGTATAACAAAAGGCCCCTCATCGAGTATATGAGAATCATTGATTGTGTATAAGAAAGTCTGCTGATCAGTATAATATGTCCCTGATCGAGTATAACATATCGCCTGATCGAGTATAACATATCGCCTGATCGAGTATAACAAAGTCCTGGTGGAGTATAACAAAGTCCCCTGATCCGAGAGTACAGCAAAGTATCCTGGTCAAATATAATAAAGTTTTCTAATCGAGTATAAAAAGGCCCCTGGTCTAGAGCTATAACAAAAGTCCCCTGATCAGGTATAACAAAGTCCCCTGATTGAGGTATAACAAAAGTCCCTGATCGAGTATAAAAAAGTCCCTGCTCCAGTATAAGAATGTCCCCTGATCGAGTATAACAATGTCCCTGATCAAGTATAGAAAAGTCCCTGGTCGAGGTATAACCAAGTCCCTGATCAGAGTATAAGAAAGTCTCTGGTCGAGTAGAGGCCAAATGCCCTGTTCGAGAATAAAAAACCCCTCATCGAGGAGTATAACAAATTCCTGAGCGAGTATAACAAAGTCCCTGATTTAGTATAACAAAGTCCTCTGGTCGAGTATAACATATCCCTGATCGAGTATAACAAAATTCCCTGATGGAGTATGACAAAGTCCCTCATTAATTTTAAAAAGTCCCTGGATGAGTATAACAAAGTCCCTGATCGAGTATAAAAAGTCCCCTTACCGAGTATAACAAAGTCCGGCGATCGAGTATAACAAGGCCCCTGGTCGAGTATAACAAATTCCCAGATTGAGTATAACAGAAGTCCCTTGATCGAGTATAACAAAGTCCCTGGTAAAGTATAACAAAGTTTTCTAATCGAGTATAACAAAGGCCCTGGTCGAGTATAAAAACTCCTCTGATCGAGTATAACAAATTCCTGATCGAGTATAACAAAGTTACCTAATCAAGTATAACAAACTCCTGATCGAGTATAACAAAGTCCCTGTGGTCGAGTATAACAAAGTCCCTGTGAGTAATAAGAAAGTCCCTGATCGAGAATAACAAAGGCCCTTCATTAAGTATAACAAAGTCCATTGGTCAATTTAAAACAGTCCCCTGGTCGAGAACTTAAAGTCCGATAGAGTATAAGAAAGGCCCTCATCGAGTATAACAAAGTCCATTTGTCAAGTATAAAAAGTCCCCTTGTCGAGTATAACAGTCCTGATCGAGTATAACAAAGTCCCTGATCGAGTATAACAAAGCCCCTGGACGAGTAAAACAAAGTCCCTGATCGAGTATAACAAAGTCCCTAAACGAGTATAACAAAGTCCCTGGTCCAATATAACAAAGACCCTGATCGAGTATAATATATCTGATCGAGTATAACAAATTCTCCTGGCCCAGTATAACAAAGTCCCTGATCGAGTATAACAAAGCCCCTGGACCAGTATAACAAAGTCCCGGAGCGAGTATAACAAAGTCCCCTGATCGAGTATAACAAAGTCCCTGGCGAGAATAACAAAGTCCCCTGATCTAAGTATAACATAGCCCCCTGGCCGAGTATAACAAAGTGCCTGATCGAGTATAACAAAGTCCCTGATCGAGTATAACATAGTCCCCTGGTCAGTATAACAAACTCTGATCGAGTATAACATATCCTCTGATCGAGTATCTACGTCTACTGGCTCAGTATAACAAAGTCCCCAGATCGAGCATAACAAAGTCCCTGATCGATTACAACAAAGTCCGCTGGTAGAGTATAACAAAGTTCCTGATCGAGCATAACAAAGTCCCCAGATCCTAATATAGCAAAGCCCACTAGACGAGTATAACAAAGTCCCTTGACGAGTATAACAAAGTCCTGATCGAGTATAACAAATTTTTCTAATCGAGTATAACAAGGCCCCCTGGTCGAGAATAACAAAGGCCCCTCATCGAGTATAACAAAGTCCATTGGTCAAGTATAAATAAGTCCCTAGTCAGGTATAACAAAGTCCCAGATCGAGTATGACAAAGTCCCCTGGTCGAGTATAGCAAAAGTCCCCTGATCGAGCATAAAAAGCCTCTCCAAGTTTAACAAAGTCTCCTGATCGAGTATAAGAAGCCCCTGCTCAAGTCTAACAAAGTCCCCTTATCGAGGATAACAAATTCCCTTATCGAGGTACAACAAAGTCCCTTATCGAGTATAACAAAGTCTGGTGATCGAGTATAACAAAGGCCCCTGGTCGAGTATAACAAAGTCCCTGATCGAGTATAAAAAGTCCATGGTCCAGTATAACAAAGTCCGCTGATCGAGTAAAAAGTCCCTGGCCCAGTATAACAAAGTCCCATATCGAGCATAACAAGGCCCTGATCGATTATAACAAAGTCCCCTGGTCGGGTATAACAAAGCCCCTGGACGAGTATAACAAAGTCCCTTATCGAGTATAACAAAGTCCGGTGATCGAGTATAACAAAGTCCCTGATCGAGTATAACAAAAGTCCCTTGATCGAGTATAACAAAGTCCCTGATCGAGTATAAAAAGTCCCTGGTCCAGTATAACAAAGTCCCCATATCGAGCATAACAAAGTCCCTAATCGATTATAACAAAGTCCCTGGTCGAGTATAGCAAAGTGCCCTGATCGAGTAAGACAAAGTCCCCTGATCGAGTATAACAAAGTCCTGATCGAGCATAACAAAGCCCCTGGACGGTATAGTCCCTGATCGAGTATAACAAAGTCCTGATCGAGTATAATAAATTCCCTGGTCCAGTATAACAAAGTCCTCTGATCGAGTATAACAAAATTCCCCCAGTATAAGAAAGTCCCATATCGAGCATAACAAAGTCCCTGATCGATTATAACAAAGTCCCCTGGTCGAGTATAACAAAGCCCCTGGACGAGTATAACAAAGTCCCTTATCGAGTATAACAAAGTCCGGTGATCGAGTATAACAAAGGCCCCTTGTCGAGTATAACAAAGTCCCTGATCGATTATAACAAGTCCCTGATTGAGTATAACAAAGGTCCGTGATCGAGTCTAAAAAGGCCCTAATCGAGTATAACAAAGTCCCTCATCTAGTATAACAACAGCCCCTGATCGGGTATAACAAAGCCCCTCATAGAGTATAAAACAAAGTTCCTGATTGAAAACAAAGCCGCCTAATCGAGTATAACAAAAGTCCACTGGTCGAGTATAACAAAGTCCCCGGTTCGAGTCGAACAAAGTCCCTTATCGAGTATAACAAATTCCCTTATCGAGTATAACAAAGTTCCCTTATCGAGTATAACAAAGTCCGGTGATCGAGTATAACAAAGGCCCCTGGTCGAGTATAACAAAGTCCCCTGATCGAGTTTAACAAAAGTCCCTGATCGAGTATAATAAAGTCCTTATCGAGAATATAAAAGTCCCATGGTCCAGTATAACAAAGTCCGCTGATCGAGCATAACAAAGTCCCCTGATCGATTATAACAAAGTCCCCTGGTCGAGTATAGCAAGGGCCCTGATCGAGTAAGACAAAGTCCCTGATCGGTATAACAAAGTCCCTGATCGAGTATAACATCCCTGATCGGTATAACAAAGTCTCCGGCCCAGTATAACAAAGTCCCTAGATCAATTATAACAAAGTCCTGACCGAGTATAACAAAGGCCTCTGGTCGAGCATAACAAAGTCCCCTGGTCGAGAATATCAAAGTCCCCTGATATTAGTATAACAAAGAGATGGAGTAAAAAAGTCCCTGATCGAGTATAACAAAGTCCCTGCTCGAGTATAACAAAAGTCCCTGATCAAGTATAACAAATGCCTCATCGAGTATAACAAAAGCCCCTTATTGAGTATAGCAAAGTCCATTGGTCAAATATAGGAAAGTCCACTGATCGAAGTATGACAAAGTCCCTGATCGAGTATAACATATCCCTCATCGAGTATAACAAAGCCCTGGTGGAGTAACAAAGTCCCTTGGTCGAGTATAACAAAGTTTTCTAATCGAGTATAACAAAGGCCTGGTCAAGTATAACAAAGTGCCCTCATCGAGTATAACAAAGTCCATTGGTCAAGTATAAAGCTGGTCAAGTAAAACAAAGGCCCTCATCGAGTATAAGAAAGGCCCGTGATCGAGTATAACAAAGCCCACTGCTCGGGTATAAGAAAGTCCCCTGATCGAGTATAACAAAGTCCCCTGATTGAGTATAAGAAAGGCGCGATCGAGTCAAAAAGGCCAATCGAGTATAAAAAGTCCCTCATCGAGTATAACAAAGTCCCTGATTGAGTATAACAAAGCCGCCTAATCAAGTATAACAAAGTCCCTGGTGGAGTATAACAAAGTCCCTGTTCGAGTTAACAAAGTCCCTATCGAGTATAACAAATTCCTTATCGAGGATAACAAAGTTCCTTTATCGAGTATAACAAAGTCCGGTGATCAGTATAACAAAGGCCCGTCGAGTATAATAAAGTCCCCTGATCGAGAATTAAAAAGTCCCATGGTTCAGTATAGCAAAGTCCCCTGATCGAGTATAACAAAGCCTCCTGATCGAGTATAACAAAGTCCCCTGATCGAGTATAACAAAGCCCCCTGCTCGAGTATAAGAAAGTCCCCTGATCGAGTATAACAAAGGCCCCTGATCGAGTATAGCAAAGGGCCCTTTTCGAGAAAAACAAAGTCCCCTGATCGAGTATAACAAAGTCTCCTGGTCGAGTATAGCAAAGTCCCCTGATCGAGTATAACAAAGGGCCCTCATCGAGTATAACAATGTCCATTGGTCAAGTATAAAAAAGTCCCCTGGTCGAGTATAACAAAGACCCTAATCGAGCATAGCAAAGTCCCCTTTGTCGAGTATAGCAAAGTCCACTGATCGAGTATAACAAAACCCCCTGCTCGAGTATAAGAAAGTCCCCTGATCGAGTATAACAAAGTCTCCTGATCGAGTATAACTAAGGCCCCTGATCGAGTTCAAAAAAGGCCCCTAATCGAGTATAACAAAGTCACCTGATCGAGTATAACAAAGGCCTTTGATCGAGTATAACAATGGCCCCTCATCGAGTATAACAAAGTCCACTGGTCCAGTATAACAAAGTCTCTGATCGAGTATAACATATTCCCTGCTCGAGTATAACAACGTCTCCTGGCCCAGTATAACAAAGTCCCCAGATCGAGCATAACAAAGTCCCCTGATCGATTATAACAAAGTCCCCTGGTCGAGTATAACAAAGGGCCCTGATCAAGTAAGACAAAGTCCCCTAATCGAGTATAACAAAGTCCCCTGATCCTAGTATAACAAAGACCCTGGACGAGTATAACAATAGGGTGTGTCATAGGAGGGAAAATCAGCTAAAACTAATGGCCCATCACTTTTTGGGTAGATTTTAGTGTATATAAACAGAAAATAATTTCAGTTTCAATATTTTGCAACCTTTTGCTAGGTAAGTTTTAGCGTGAAATTTATCGAAAATCTAACGTACAGCTGCATTAGTGCATTACAATTAAATAGTGAACATTGCTTTCTGACTTCATTCTTTAACAACCCAACTAACAATATTTTTCTGTTTCAGATTCTGATGCATTTATAAGTTGATAATATTTGCGATGGCTGCTTGTGCAGGACGAACCAAAATCCAGCCATCTCAGTCACTATCTTGGGTCTGGGAGAGAGCTGCTGAAGTCGGAGTTGCCTACATTGAGAGATGCTTTGAGATACGGTATAAAGACCATTGGTCAAGTATAAAAATCCCCTTGTCGAGTATAACAAAGCCCCCTGGACGAGTGTAACAAAGTCCCCTGATCGAGTATAACAAAGTCCCTGATCGATTATAAGAAAGTCCCCTGGTCCAATATAACAAAGACCTCAGTCGAGTATAACATATCCCTCATCGAGTATAACAACGTCTCCTGGCGCAGTATACAAATCCCCAGATCGAGCATAACAAAGTCCTGATCGATTATAACAAATTCCCTTATCGAGTATTACAGAGACCCCTTATCGAGTATAACAAACTCCGGTGATCGAGTATAACAAGGGCCCTGGCCGAGTATAACAAAGTCCCCTGATCGAGTATAACAAAGTCCCCTGATCCAGTATAACAAAGTCCCCTGATCGAGTATAAAAAGTCCCTGGCCCAGTAAAACAAAGTCCCCATATCGAGCATAACAAAGTACCCTGATCGATTATAACAATATCTGGTCGAGTATAGCAAAGGGCCCTGATCGAGAAAGACAAAGTCCCTGATCGAGTATAACAAAGTCCTGATGGAGTATAACAAATACCCTGGACGAGTATTACAAAGTCCCCTGATCGAGTATAACAAAGTCCACTGATCGAGTATAACAAAGTCCCCTGGTCCAGTATAAAAAGTCCCCTGATCGAGTATAACATATCCCTGATCGAGTATAACAAAGTCTCCTGGACCAGTATAACAAAGTCCCCAGATCGAGCATGACAAAGTCACCTGATCGATTATAACAAAGTCTGACCGAGTATAACAAAGTCCCTGGTCGAGTATAACAAAGTCCCTGATACTAGTATAACAAAGTCCCCATATCGAGCATAACAAGTCCCTGATCAATCATAACAAAGTCCCTGGTCGAGTATAGCAAGGGCCCTGATCGAGTAAGACAAAGTCCCCTGATCGAATATAACAATTCCTCTTATCGAGCGAGTATAGCAAAGTTTTATCGAGTATAACAAAGGCCCCTGGTTGAGTATAACTAAGTCCTCTGATCGAGTATGTAACAAAGTTCCTGATTGAGTATAACAAAGTCCCCTGATCGAGTATAAGAAAGTCCCCTGGTCGAGTATAAATTTCCTGATCGAGGATAACAAAAGCCCTCATCGAAAGTATATAAAAGTCCCCTCATTGAGTATAACAAAGTCTTCATTGAGTATAACAAAGTCCCCTGTTCGAGTATAACAAAGCCTTCTGGTTGAGAATAACAAAGTCCCCTGATCGAGTATGCAACATATCCCCTGATCGAGTATAACAAAATTCCCCTGATGGAGTAATAAGCGACAAAGTCCCCTCAAGATTAATTTTAAAAGTCCCCTGGATGAGTATAACAAAGTCCCTGATCGATTATAACAAAGTCCCCTGGTCGAGTATAACAAAGCCCCTCATCGAGTATAACAAAGGCCCTAATCGAGTATATAACAAAGTCCACTGATCGAGTAACATATCCCCTGATCGAGTATAACAAAGTCCTCTGGTCGAAAGTATAAAAGTCCCCTGACGGATAACAAAGTCCTCTGATCGAGTATAACAAAGTCCCCTTACCGAGTATAACAAAGTCCGGCGATCGAGTTTAACAAAGGCCCCTGGTCGAGTATGCTAACAAAGTCCCCTGATCGAGTATATACCAAAGTCCCTGGTCTAGTATAACAAAGTTTTCTAATCGAGTATAACAGCGCCCCTGGTCGAGTATAAGCAAAAGTCCTCTCTTGATCGAGTATAAATAAAAATTCTGATCGAGTATAACAAAGTTACCTAATC
>NW_024712217.1:0-20766 GCF_018991925.1 Homarus americanus | reverse complement strand
CGATTCATGGCAGTGAAAGGATGCCCGGCCCTCACACCCCGGGTCATGGCACTGAATAGGTGCCCGGCCCTCACACCCCGGTTCATAGCTCTGTCGGGGTGCCCGGGCCTCACACCCCGTTTCATGGCAATTAAGGGGTGCCCGGCCCTCACACCCCGGGTCATGTCACTGAAGGGGTTCACGGCCCTCACACCCCGGGTCATGGACCTAAAGGGGTGCACGGCCCTTACACCAAGGATCATGCACCTAAAGGGTTGCCCGGCCCTCACACCCCGGGTCGTGCCACTGAAGTGGTGCCCAGCCCTCCCACTCCTATTCATGGCACTGAAGGGGTGCCCGGCCCTCACACCCCGGTTCACAGCACTGTAGGGGTGCCCGGCCTTCACACCCCGAATCATGGCACTGAAATCGAGCCCGGCCCTGACACCCCGGTCATGGTGCTGAAGGGGGTGCCCGACCCTCACACCCCGATTCATGGCACTGAAGGGGTGCCCGACCCTCACACCCCGGGTCATGTGAAGGGGTGCCCGGCCCTCACACCCCGGTTCGCAGCACTGTAGGGGTGCCCGGCCCTCACACCCCATTTCATGACACTGAAGGGGAGCCCGGCCATCACACCCCAGGACATGGCACTGAAAGGGTGCACGGCCCTCACACCCCGGGACATGGACCTAAAGGGGTGCCTGGCCCTCACACCACGGGTCATGGGGTTGAATCGGTTCCCGGCCCTCACACCCCGGGTCATGGTGCTGGAGGGGTGCCCGGCCCTCACACCCCAGGTCATGGCACTGAAGGGGTGATGGCCCTCACACTCCGGGTCATGGCATGAAGGTGCCTGGCCCTCACACTCCAGGTCATGGTGCTGAGAGAGTGCCCGGTCCTCCCACCCCGGGTCACATGGTCACAGGTGCCGGCCCTCACCCCAGGTCATGTCACGAAAGGGGTGCCACAGCCCTCACCCCTTTTCATGGCACTGAAGAGGGTGCCCTGACCGTCACACCCCAGTTCATGTCACTGAAGGGTGCCTGCCCTCACACTCAGGGTCATGGTGCTGGAGGGGTGCCAGCCTTCTAGCCAGGTCATGTCACTGAAGGGGTGCCTGGCCCTCACACCCCTGGTCATAGAGCTAAACGAGTGCCCAGCCCTCAAACCCCGGGTCATGGCACTGAAGGAGTGACAGGCCCTCACACCCCGGGTCATGGTGCTGGAGGGGTGCCCGCCCCTCATACCCCGGGTCATGACACTAAAGGGGTGCCCGGCCCTCACACCCCGGGTCATGTCACTGAAGAGGTGCACGGCCCGCACACCCCGGGTCATGGACCTAAAGGGGTGCCCGGCCCTCACACCCTTAGTCATGGGGTTGAAGCGGTTCCTGGTCCTCACACCACGGGTCATGGAGCTGAAGGAGTGCCCGGCCATTACACCCCGATTCATGCCACTGAAAGGGTGCCCGGCCCTCACACCCCGGGTCCTGGCACTGAAAAGGTACCCGGCCCTCACACCCAGGGTCATGTCACTGAAGGGGTGCACGGCCCTCACACCCCGGGTCATGGACCTAAAGGGGTGCCCGAACCTCACACCCCGGGTCAGGGCACTGAATAGGTTCCCGGTCCTCAGAACCCGGTTCATAGCTCTGTCCGGGTGCCCGAGCCTCCCACCCCGTTTCATGGCACTTAAGGGGTGCCCGGCCCTCACACCCCGGCTCATGGCACTAAAGGGGTGTCCGGCCGTGACGCCCTGGGTCATATCACTGAAGGGGTGCCCGGCCCTAACACCCCGGGTCATGGCACTGAAGCGGTGCCCGGCCGTCACACCCCTGGCCATGGCACTGAAGGTATGCCCGGCCCTCACACCCCTGGTCATAGAGCAAATCGAGTGCCCGACCCTCAACCCCCGGGTCATGGCACTGAAGGAGTGACTGGCCCTCACACCCCGGGTCATGGCACTGAAGGAGTGACCGGCCCTCACACCCCGGGTCATGGCACTGTAGGTATGCTCCGGCCCTCACACCCTGGTCATAGAGCCAAACGATGCCCGGCCCTCAAAACCCCCCGGTCATATTTCATTGAAGGTGTTCGGCCCACACACCTCCGGGTCATATCACTGAAAAAATGCCCGGCCCTCACACCCAGGGTCATAGCTCTGAAGGGGTGCCCGGCCCACACACCCCGTGTCATGTGAAGGGGTGCCCGGCCCTCACACTCTGGTTCATAGGTCTGTAGGGGTGCCCGGGCCTCACACCCCGTTTCATGGCACTAAAGGGGTGCCCGGCCCTCACACCCCGGCTCATGGCACTGAAGGGTTGCCCGGCCCTGACGCCCCGGGTCATGTCACTGAAGGGTTGCCCGGCCCTCACACCCTGGGTCATGGCACTGAAGGGGTGCGTGGCCCTCACACCCCGGGTCATGGACCTAAAGGGGTGCCCGGCCCTCACCCTACGGGTCATGGGGTTGAAGCGGTTCCCGGCCCTCACACCCGGGGTCATGGTGCTGGAGGGGTGCCCAGCCCTCACACCCCGGGTCAGCACAGTGGGTGCCCGGCCCCTCACACCCCGGTTCATGGCACTGGAAGGGGTGCTCACACACTCCGGGTCATGGTGCTGAGGGGTGCCCAGTCTCACACCCCAGGTCATGTCACTAAAGGGGTGCCCGGCCCTGACACCCCGGGTCATGTCACTGAGGGGGTTCACGGCCCTCACACCCCGGGTCATGGACCTAAAGAGGTGCATGGCCCTCACACCTCGGGTCATGGACCTAAAGGGTTGCCCGGCCCTGACGCCCCGGGTCATGTCACTGAAGGGGTGGCCGGCCCTCACACCCCTATACATGGCACTGAAGGGGTGCCCGGCCCTCATACCCCGGTTCACAGCACTGTAGGGGTGCCCGACCTTCACACCCCGATTCATGGCACTGATGGGGTGCCCGACCCTCACACCCCGGGTCATGTGAAGTGGTGCCCGGCCTTCACACCCCGGTTCGCAGCACTGTAGGGGAGCCCGGCCTTCACACCCCTTTTCATCGCACTGAAAGGGTGCCCGGCTTTCACATCCCGATTCATGGCACTGAAAGGGTGCCCGGCCCTCAAACCCTGTTTCATGACACTGAAGGGGTGCCCGGCCCTCAAACCCCGGGTCATGGACCTAAAGGGGTTCCCGGCCCTCACACCACGGATCATGGAGTGAAGCGGTGCCCGGCCCACACACCCCGGGTCATGGCACTGAAGGGGTGCCTGGACCTCACACTTCGGGTCATGGTGCTGAAGGGGTGCCCGGCTTTCACACCCCGATTCATGGCACTGAAGGGGTGCCCGGCCCTCACACCCCGGGTCATGGTGCCTGGGAGGGGTGCCCAGCCCTCACACCTCGGGGGTCATGGGGTTGGTGGTTCCCGCCATCACACCCCGGTCATGGTGCTGATGGGGTGCCTGGCCTCACACCTGAGAAGGCACTGAAATCGAGCCTGGCCCTAACACTCTAAATAGCATGAAGGGTGCCCCTGGCCCTCACCCTGATTCATTTCACTGAAGTGGTGCCAGACCCTCACTCCCCGGGTCATGTGAAGGGGTGCCCGGCCCTCACACCCCGGTTCGCGGCACTGTAGGGGTGCCCGGATCTCACACCCCGTTTCATGGCACTGAAAGGGTGCAGGGCCCTCACACCCCGGTTCATGACACTGAAGTGGTGCACGGCCCTCACACCCCGGGTCATGGACCTAAAGGGGTGCCCAGCCCTCACACCACGGGTCATGGGGTTGAAACGGTTCCCGGCCCTCACACCCCGGGTTATGTCACTGAAGGGGTGTCCGGCCCTCACACCCCTGGTTATAGAGCTAAACGAGTGCCCAGCCCTCACACCACGGGTCATGGCACTGAAGGAGTGACAGGCCCTCACTCCCCGGGTCGTGGTGCTGGAGGGGTGCCCGCCCCTCATACCCCGGGTCATGTCACTAAAGGGGTGCCCGGCCCTCACACCCAGGGTCAAGTCACTGCAGGGGTGCACGGCCCTCACACCCCACACCCCGGGTCATGGACCTAAAGGGGTGCCCGGCCTTCACACCCTGAGTCATGGGGTTGAAGCGGTTCCCGGTCCTCACACCACGGGTCATGGAGCTGAAGGGGTGCCCGACCATCACACCCCGATTCATGACACTGAAAGGGTGCCCGGCCCTCACACCCAGGGTTATGTCACTGAAGGGGTGCATGGCCCTCACACCCCGGGTCATGGACCTAAAGGGGTGCCCGGCCCTCACACCCCGGGTCATGGCACTGAAGCGGTGCCCAGCCGTCACACCCCTGGCCATGGCACTGAAGGTATGCCCGGCCCCTGGTCATAGAGTTAAACGAGTGCCTGGCCCCTCACCCCCCTGGCCTATGGGGCTACAAGTGCCCAGCCTCACACCCCGGGTCATGTCATTAAAGGGGTGCCCGGCCCTCACACCCCGGGTCATGTCACTGAAGGGGTGCCCGGCCCTGACACCCCGGGTCATGGCACTGATGAGGTGCCCGGCACTCACACCCCTGGTCATGGCACTGAAGGGGTGCCCGGCCCTCACACACCTGGCCATGGCACTGGAAGGGTGCCCGGCCCTCACACCCCAGGCCATGGTGCTGGAGGGGTGCCCTGCCCTCACACCCCGGGTCATGTCACTGAAAGAGTGCCCGGCCCTCACACCCCTGGCCATGGCACTGGAAGGGTGCCCGGCCCTCACACCCCAGGCCATAGTGCTGGAGGGGTGACCTGCCCTCACACCCTGGGTCATGTCACTGAAGGGGTGCCCAGCTCTCACAATCCGGGTCATGGTACTGAAGGGGTGCCTGGCCCTCACATCCCGGGTCATGGTGCTGAAGCGTGCCTGCATTCACACCCCGATTCATGGCACTGAAAGGGTGCCCGGCCCTCACATCCCGTTTCATGACACTGAAGGGGTGCCGGCCCTCACACCCGGGGTCATTGCACTTAAAGGGTACACGGCCCACACACCCCGGGTTATGGACCTAAAGGGGTGCCCGGCCCTCACACCACGGGTCATGGGGTTGAAGCGGTTCCCGGCCATCACACCCCGGGTCATGGTGCTGGAGGGGTGCCCGGCCCTCACACCCCGAGTCATGTCACTGAAGGGGTGCCCGGCCCTCACACCCCGGGTCATGGTGCTGATGGGGGGCCCCGCCCTCACCCACCGATTCTTGGCACTGAAATCGAACCCGGCCCTAACACCCTGGGTCATGGTGCTGAAGGGGTGCCCAGCCCTCACACCCAGATTCATTTCACTGAAGGGGAGCCAGACCCTCACACCCAGATTTATTTCACTGAAGGGGTGCCCGACCCTCACACCCCGGGTCATGTGAAGGGGTGCCCGGCCCTCACACCTCGTTTCATGGCACTGAAAGGGTGCCCAGCCCTCACACCCCGATTCATGACACTGAAGGGGTGCCCGACGCTCACACCTCTATTTATGGTACTGAAGGGGTGCCCGGCCCTCACACCCGGGTTCACAGCACAGTAGGGGTGCCCGGCCATCACACCCCGATTCATGGCACTGAAATGGAGCCCGGCCCTGACACCCCGGGCCATGGTGCTGAAGGGGGTGCCCGACCCTCACACCCCGATTCATGGCACTGAAGGGGTGCCCGACCCTCACACCCCGGGTCATGTGAAGGGGTGCCCGGCCCTCACATCCCGGTTCGCAGCACTGTAGGGGTGCCCGGCCTTCACACCCCGTTTCATCGCACGGAAAGGGTGCCCGGCCCTCACACCCCGTTTCATGACACTGAAGGGGTGCCCGGCCCTCACACCCCGGGTCATGGACCTAAAGGGGTGCCTGGCCCTCCCACCACGGGTCATGGGGTTGAATCGGTTCCCGGCCCTCACACCCCGGGTCATGGTGTTGGAGGGGTGCCCGGCCCTCACACCCCAGGTCATGGCACTGAAGGGGTGATGGCCCTCACACTCCCGGTCATGGTGCTGAAGGGGTGCCCGGGTTTAACACCCCTATTCATGGCACTGAAAGGGTGCCCGGCCCTCACACCCAGGGTCATGGCACTGAAGGGGAGCCCGGCCCTCACAACCCGGGTCATGGCACTGAAGGGGTGTCCAGTCCTCACACCCCGGGTCATGGTCCTGAAGGGGTGCCCGGCCCTCACACCCCGGGTCATGTCACTAAAGGGGTGCCCGGCCGTCACACCCCGGTTCATGACACTGAAGGGGTGCCCAGTCCTCACACCCGGGGTCATGGTCCTGAAGAAGTGCCCGGCCCTCACACACCGGGTCATGTCACTTCAAGGTGCCTGGTCCTCACACACCCTGGTTCATGACACTGAAGGGGTGCCCGGCCCTCACACTCCGGGTCATAGTGCTGGAGGGGTGCCCGGCCTTCACACCCCGGGTCATGTCACTGAAGGGGTGCCCGGCCCTCACACCCTTGGTCATAGAGCTAAACGAGTGCCCAGCCCTCACACCACGGGTCATGGCACTGAAAGAGTGACAGGCCCTCACACCCCGGGTCATGGTGCTGGAGGGGTGCCCGCCCCTCATACCCCGGGTCATGTCACTAAAGGGGTGCCCAGCCCTCTCACCCTGGGTCATGTCACTGAAAAGGTGCATGGCCCTCACACCCCGGGTCATGGACCTAAAGGGGTGCCCGGACCTCACACCCTGGGTCATGGGGTTGAAGCGGTTCCTGGTCCTCACACCAAGGGTCATGGAGCTGAAGGGGTGCCTGGCCATCACACCCCGATTCATGGCACTGAAAGGGTGCCCGGCCCTCACACCCTGGGTCATGGCACTGAAAAGGTGCCCTTCCCTCACACCCCAGGTCATGTCACTGAAGGTGCCCAAGCCACACCCTGATTCATGGCACTGAAAGGGTATCCGGCTCACACCCCTGGGTCATGGCACTTTAAAGGTGCACGGCCCTCACACCCCTGGCCAGGACTCCAGGGGTGACCGGCCCTCACACCACGGGATCATGGGGGCTGGAAGGGTTCCTGCCCCACACCCCGGCCGGTGCTGGAGGGTGCCTGGCCCTCACACCCCGGGATCATGTCACTGAAGGGGTGCCTGGCCCTCACACCCCGGGGTCAGGCACTGAAGGGGTGCTCTGGCCCCTCACACCTTGGGTCATGGTGCCTGAGGGGTGCCCGGCCCTCACACCCCGGGTCATGGGGTTGAAGCGGTTCCCTGCCATCACACCCCGGGTCATGGTGCTGATGGGGTTCCCGGCCCTCACACCCCGATTCTTGGCACTGAAGTGGTGCCGGACCCTCACACCCGGGGTCATGTGAAGGGGTGCCCGGCCCTCACACCCCAGTTCGCAGCACTGTAGGGGTGCCCGGACCTCACACCCCGTTTCATGGCACTGAAAGGGTGCTGGGCCCTCACACCCCGGTTCATGACACTGAGAGGGTGCCCGGCCCTCACACCCCGGGTCATGGCACTGAAGGGGTGCAAGGCCCTCACACCCTAGGTCATGGACCTAAAGGGGTGCCCAGCCCTCACACCCCGGGTCATGGTGGTGGAGGGGTGCCTGTCCCTCACACCCAGGGTCATGGCACTGCAGGGGTGCCTGGCCCTCACATCCCGGGTCATGGTGCTGAAGGGATGCTCGGCTTTTACACCCCGATTCATGGCACTGAAAAGGTCCCCGACCCTCAAAACCCGGGTCATGGTGTCTGAGGGGTGCCCGGCCCTCACACCCGGGTTATGTCACTAAAGGGGTGCCCGGCCCTCACACCCCGGGTCATGTCATTGAAGGTGTGCCCGAAACTTAACACCCCAGGTCATGGTGCTGGAGGTGTGCCCGAACCTCACACCCCGGGTCATGTCATTGAAGGTGTGCCCGAACCTCACACCCCGGGTTATGGTGCTGATGGGGTGCCCGGCCCTCACACCCCGGTTCTTGGCACTGAAATCGAGCCAGGCCCTAACACCCTGGATCATGGTGCTGAAGGTGTGCCCGAACCTCACACCCCGGGTCATGGTGCTGGAGGTGTGCCCGAACCTCACACCCCGGGTCATGGTGCTGCAGGTGTGCTCCAACCTCACACCCCGGTCATGTCATTGGAAAAGGTCCGCCCCTCAAACCCCTGGGTCATGTCATTGAGCAAGCCTGGCCCTCACACTCGGGTCATGGCACTGAAGGGGTTCCTGGCCCCTCACACCCTGGGTCATGGTGCTGAGGTGCCTGGCCTCACACCCCCTGGGTCATGACACTGAAGGTTCCCCGGCCTCACACCCTGGGTCATTGTGTTGGGAGGTGCCCCGTTCACACCCCTGGCCATGTTACTGGAAAGGGTGCCCTGCCCCATCCTGGGTCATGGTGCTGGAGGGGTCCCCGGCTCTCACACCCCTGGTCATGTCACTGAAAGGGTGCCCGGCCAACATCCCGGGTTATGTCAATGAAGGGGTGCCCAGCTCTCACACCCACGGTGATTTCACTGAAGGGGTGCCTGGCCCTCACACCCCGGGTCATGGTACTGAAGGGGTGCCCCGGCCTCACACCCCGGGTCATGGTGCTAATGGGGTGCCTGGCCCTTACACCCCGGGTCATGTGAAGAGGTGCCCGGCCCTCACACCCCGGTTCATAATACTGTAGGGGTGCCCTGCCCCCACACCCCGGCTCATGTCATTTATGGGGTGCCCGGCGCTCACACCCCGGGTCATGGTGCTGGAGGGGTGCCCGGTCCTGACACCCCGGGTCAAGTGAAGGGGTGCCCGGACCACACACCCTATTTCAAAGCACTGTATGGGTGCCTGGCACTCACACCCCGGGTCATGGCACTGAAGGAGTGCCTGGCCCTCACACCCCGGGTCATGGTGCTGAAGGGGTTCCCGGCTTTCACACCCCGATTCATGGCATTGAAGGGGTGCCCGGCCCTCACACCTCGGGTCATGGTGCCTGAGGGGTGCCCGGCCCTCACACCCCGGGTCATGGGGTTGAAGCGGTTCCCGGCCATCACACCCCGGGTCATGGTGCTGATGGGGTGCCCGGCCCTCACACCCCGATTCTTGGCTCTGAAATCGAGCCCGGCCCTAACACTCTGGGTAATGGTGCTGAAGGGGTGCCTGGCACTCACACCCCGGCTCATGGCACTGAAGGGGTGTCCGGCCCTGACGCCCTGGGTCATGTCACTGAAGGGGTGCCCGGCCCTCACACCACGGGTCATGGCACTGAAGTGGTGCCCGGCCGTCACACCCCTGGCCATGGCACTGAAGGTATGCCCGGCCCTCACACCCCTCGTCATAGAGCTAAACGAGTGCTCGGCCCTCACCCCCCGGGTCATGGCACTGAAGGAGGGACCGGCCCTCACACCCCGGGTCATGGCACTGAAGGGGTGCCCGGCCGTCACACCCCTGGTCATGTCACTGAAGGGGTGCCCGGCCCTCACACCCCTGGTCATAGAGCTAAACGAGTGCCCGGCCTCACCCCCCGGGTCATATCATTGAAGGGGTGCTCGGCCCTTACACCCCGGGTCATATCACTGAAAAAATGCCAGGCCCTCACACCCCGGGTCATAACTCTGAAGGCGTGCCCGGCTCTCATACCCCGGGTCATGTCACTGAAGGGGTGCACGGCCCTCACACCCAGGGTCATGGACCTAAAGGGGTGCCCGGGCCTCCCACCCCGTTTCATGGCACTTAAGGGGTGCCCGGCCCTCACACCCCCGGGTCTTGGACCCAAAGGCAAGGCCCCTACACCCCGGGTCATGGACCCAAGGGTTGCCCGGCCTGACGCCCCGGGTCATAAAGCCACTGAAGGATGCCTGGCCCTCACACCCCTATTCATGGCACTGAAGGGGTGCACGGCCCTCACACCCTGGTTCACAGCACTGTAGGGGTGCCCGGCCTTCACACCCCGTTTCAACGCACTGAAAGGGTGCCCGGCCCTCACACCCCGTTTCATGACACTGAAAGGGTGCCCGGCCCTCACACCCCGGGTCAGGGCACTGAAAGGGTGCACGGCCCTCACACCCCGGGTCATGGACCTAAAGGGGTGCCCGGCCCTCACACCACGGATCATGGGGTTGACGCGGTTCCCGGCCCTCACACCCCGGGTCATGGTGCTGGATGGGTGCCCTGCCCTCACACCCCGGGTCATGGTGCTGAAGGGGTGCCCGGCCCTCACACCCCGGGTCATGTCACTGAAGGGGTGCCCGGCCCTCACACGCCGGGTCACGGCACTGAAGGGGTGCCTGGCCCTCACACTCCGGGTCATGGTGCTGAAGGGGTGCCCGGCTTTCACACCCCGATTCATGGCACTGAAAGGGTCCCCGGCCCTCACACCCCGGGTCATGGCACTTAAAGGGTGCACGGCCCTCACACCCCGGGTCACGGACCTAAAGGGGTGCCCGGCCCTCACACCACGGATCATAGGGTTGAAGCGGTTCCCGGCCCTTACACCCCGGGTCATGGTGCTGGAGGGGTGCCCGGCCCTCACACCCAGGTTCATGTCACTGAAGGGGTGCCCGGCCCTCACACCCCGGGTCATGGCACTGAAGGGGTTCCTGGCCCTCACACCCCGGGTCATGGTGCTGAAGGGGTTCCCGGCTTTCACACCCCGATTCCTGGCACTGAAGGGGTGCCCGGCCCTCACACCTCGGGTCATGGTGCCTGAGGGGTGCCCGGCCCTCACACCCCGGGTCATGGGGTTGAAGTGATTAACTGCCATCACACCCAGGGTCATGGTGCTGATGGGGTTCCCGGCCCTCACACCCCGATTCTTGGCACTGAAATCGAGCCCGGCTCTAACACTCTGGGTAATGGTGCTGAAGGGGTGCCCGGCCCTCACACCCCGATTCATTTCACTGAAGTGGTGCCGGACCCTCACTCCCCGGGTCATGTGAAGGGGTGCCCGGCCCTCACACCCCAGTTCGCAGCACTGTAGGGGTGCCCGGACCTCACACCCCGTTTCATGGCACTGAAAGGGTGCCGGGCCCTCACACCCCGATTCATGACACTCAAGGGGTGCCCGGCCCTCACACCCCGGGTCATGGCACTGAAGGGGTGCACGGCCCTCACACCCCAGGTCATGGACCTAAAGGGGTGCCCAGCCCTCACACCACGGGTCATGGGGTTGAAACGGTTCCCGACCTTCACACCCCGGGGCATGGTGGTGGAGGGGTGCCCGTCCCTCACACCCAGGGTCATGGCACTGCAGGGGTGCCTGGCCCTCACACCCCGGGTCATGGTGCTGAAGGGATGCTCGGCTTTCACACCCCGATTCATGGCACTGAAAAGGTCCCCGACCCTCACACCCCGGGTCATGGTGCTGGAGGTGTGCCCGAACCTCACACCCCGGGTCATGGTGCTGGAGGTGTGCCCGAACCTCACACCCCGGGTCATGTCATTGAAGGTGTGCCCGAACCTCACACCCCGGGTTATGGTGCTGATGGGGAGCCCGGCCCTCACACCCCTGTTCTTGGCACTGAAATCGAGCCCGGCCCTAACACACTGGATCATGGTGCTGAAGGGGTTCCCGGCCCTCACACCCCGGGTCATGGTGCTGAGGACTGAACCACACCCCTGGCCATGTCACTGAAAGGGTGTCCGGCCCTCAAACCCCGGGTCATGTCATTGAAGGGGTGCCTGGCCCTCACACCCCGGGTCATGGCACTGAAGTGGTTCCCGGCCCTCACACCACGGGTCATGGTGGTGGAGGGGTGCCCGTCCCTCACACCCAGGGTCATGGCACTGCAGGGGTGCCTGGCCCTCACACCCTGGGTTATGGTGCTGATGGGGTACCCGGCCCTCACACCCCGGTTCTTGGCACTGAAATCGAGCCCGGCCCAAACACCCTGGATCATGGTGCTGAAGGGGTGCCCGGCCCTCACACCCCGGGTCATGGCACTGAAGGTGTGCCCGAACCTCACACCCCGGGTCATGGTGCTGGAGGTGTGCCCGAACCTCACACCCCCGGTCATGTCACTGAAAGGGTGTCCGGCCCTCAAACCCCGGGTCATGTCATTGAAGGGGTGCCCGGCCCTCACACCCCGGGTCATGGCACTGAAGGGGTTCCCGGCCCCCACACCCCGGGTCATGGTGCTGGAGGGGTGCCCGGCCCTGACACCCAGGTCATGGCACTGCAGGGGGGTGCCTGGCCCTCACACCCCGGTCATGACACTGAAGGGGTTCCGGCCCTCACGCCCCGGTCATGGTGCTGGGAGGGTGTCTGCCCTCACACCCCAGTCAGTGTTCACGAAAAGTGCCTTGGCCCTCATCCGGTCATGGTGCTAATGGGGTGCCTGGCCCTTACACCCCGGGTCATGTGAAGAGGTGCCCGGCCCTCACACCCCGGTTCATAACACTGTAGGGGTCCCCTGCCCCCACACCCCAGCTCATGTCTCTTATGGGGTGCCCGGCGCTCACACCTCGGGTCAAGGGTCTGGAGGGGTGCCCGGCCATGATACCCCGGGTCAAGTGAAGGGGTGCCCGGACCACACACCCTTTTTCAAAGCACTGTATGGGTGCCTGGCACTCACATCCCGGGTCATGGCACTGAAGGGGTGCCTGGCCCTCACACCCCGATTCCTGGCACTGAAGGGGTGCCCGGCCCTCACACCTTGGGTCATGGTGCCTGAGGGGTGCCCGGCCATCACACCCGGGGTCATGGGGTTGAAGCGGTTCCCGGCCATCACACCCCGGGTCATGGTGCTGATGGGGTGCCCGACCCTCACACCCCGATTCTTGGCACTGAAATCGAGCCCGGCCCTAACACTCTGGGTAATGGTGCTGAAGGGGTGCCCGGCCCTCACACCCAGATTCATTTCACTGAAGTGGTGCCGGACCCTCACACCCCGGGTCATGTGAAGGGGTGCCCGGCCCTCACACCCCAGTTCGCAGCACTGTAGGGGTGCCCGGACCTCACACCCCGTTTCATGGCACTGAAAGGGTGCCGGGCCCTCACACCCCGGTTCATGACACTGAGAGGGTGCCCGGCCCTCACACCCCGGGTCATGGCACTGAAGGGGTGCACGGCCCTCACACCCCAGGTCATGGACCTAAAGGGGTGCCCAGCCCTCACACCATGGGTCATGGGGTTGAATCGGTTCCCGGCCCTCACACCCCGGGTCACGGTGGTGGAGGGGTGCCCGTCCCTCACACCCAGGGTCATGGCACTGCAGGGGTGCCTGGCCCTCACACCCCGGGTCATGGTGCTGAAGGGATGCTCGGCTTTCACACCCCGATTCATGGCACTGAAAAGGTCCCCGACCCTCAAAACCCGGGTCATGGTGTCTGAGGGGTGCCCGGCCCTCACACCCCGGGTCATGGAACTGAGAGGGTGCACGGCCCTCACACCCCGGGTCATGGACCTAAAGGGGTGCCCGGCCCTCACACCACGGATCATGGGGTTGACGCGGTTCCCGGCCCTCACACCCCGGGTCATGGTGCTGGAGGGGTGCCCGGCCCTCACACCCCGGGTCATGGTGCTGAAGGGGTGCCCGGCCCTCACACCCCGGGTCATGTCACTGAAGGGGAGCCCGGCCCTCACACCCCGGGCCACGGCACTGAAGGGGTGCCTGGCCCTCACACTCCGGGTCATGGTGCTGAAGGGGTGCCCGGCTTTCACACCCCGATTCATGGCACTGAAAGGGTCCCCGGCCCTCACACCCCGAGTCATGGCACTTAAAGGGTGCACGGCCCTCACACCCCGGGTCATGGACCTAAAGGGGTGCCCGGCCCTCACACCACGGATCATGGGGTTGAAACGGTTCCCGGCTCTCACACCCAGGGTCATGGAAGGGGTGCCCGGCCCTCACACCCCGGTTCGCAGCACTGTAGGGGTGCCCGGATCTCACACCCTGTTTCATGGCACTGAAAGGGTGCCGGGCCCTCACACCCCGGTTCATGACACTGAAGGGGTGCCCGGCCCTCACACCCCGGGTCATGGCACTGAAGTGGTGCACGGCCCTCACACCCTGGGTCATGGACCTAAAGGGGTGCCCAGCCCTCACACCACGGGTCATGGGGTTGAAACGGTTCCCGGCCCTCACACCCCGGGTCATGGTGCTGCAGGGGTGCCCGGCCCTCACATCCCGGGTCATGGCACTGCAGGGATGCCTGGCCCTCACACCCCGGGTCATGGTGCTGAAGGGATGCCCGGCTTTCACAACCCGATTCATGGCACTGAAAGGGTCCCCGGCCCTAAAACCCCGGGTCATGGTGTCTGAGGGGTGCCCGGCCCTCACGCCCCGGGTCATGTCACTAAAGGGGTGCCCGGCCCTCACACTCCGGGTCATGGGGTTGCAGCGTTTCCCGGCCCTCACACCCCGGGTTATGGTGCTGAAGGGGTGCCCGGCCCTCACACCCCGATTCTTGGCACTGAAATCGAGCCCGGTACTAACACCCTGGATCATGGTGCTGAAGGGGTACCCAGCCCTCACACCCCGGGTCATGGCACTGAAGGTGTTCCCGAACCTCACACCCCGGGTCAAGGTGCTGGAGGTGTGCCCGAACCTCACACCCCGGTTATGTCACTGAAAGGGTGTCCGGCCCTCAAACCCCGGGGTCATGTCATTGAAGGGATGCCCGGCCTCACCCCGGTCATGGCACTGAAGGGGTTCCCGGCCCTCACACCCCGCGTCATGGTGCTGGAGGTGCCCGGCCCTCACACCCCGGGTCATGACACTGGGGTTCCTGCCCACACCCCGGTTCATTGTGCTGAGGTGCCCGGCCTCACACCTCCCGGGTCATGGCACTGAAAGGTCCCCGCCCTCACACCCCGGGTCATGGTGACTAGTGGTGCACGGCCTCACACCCCGGGTCATGGACCTAAAGGGGTGTCCGCCTCACACCAATGACTGCGGGTTGAAGCGGTTCCCGGCCCTTACACCCCGGGTCATGGACCTAAAGGGGTGCCCGGCCCTCACACCACGGATCATGGGGTTGAAGCGGTTCCCGGCTGTTACGAGTTGGGGATTTAGAATATAGTTATACGTCTACCCAGATCCCAACAGGTAACAACAATAAAAAAAACAAAGATAATCGGACTATAAAAGGGTAGACAAAGGATGCGAGTTTTCGTTGTATATAATAGAGTACCATAAATCCCTTAACAAAATATTCAGCTTATAAATTACCCTTAACCAAACATAACCTAAACATTAACAGTAAATACATATTAATAAAACAATCTTGAAGCAAGTGGACGTGGGGTAGTTAATACAAAATACAAGTACTTAAGTGAGGAGCTGAGATGGCTGACGAGTAAGGCTGAGTATTGTAGAAGACGGTAGGTAGTCACTGCACGTAGGTTTAGAGGATAGATGATCCTGTGGTCACTTCCCAGAGCCAAGTCTTCTCTCCTCGAATTGGAGCTGACAAAGAAGACTTTGAGGAGGTGACGCAACAACCAGGATATGGAGAAGAGAAACCTCTGGAGTGGTAAATTCAAGACGAGTCATACTCGTGTCTGTCCCTAGATGGCGTTGCTCTCAAAAGGGTAGGTAGATCAGACAATAGATGGCGTGGTTCGTAGTGCTGGGTGGAGGGGTTCGTAACACTGGCCCCACCCCGGTCATGAAAGGAAAGCTCCGGCCTCACACCCCGGTTCATGTCACTGGAAGGGGGTGCCTGGCCTCACACCCCTGGGTCATGGTGCTGAAGGTGCCCGGCTTTCACACCTGATTCATGGCACTGAAAGGGTCCCCTGGCCCACACCCCGGGTTCATGGCACTTAAAGGTGCACGGCCCTCACACCCCGGGTCATGGACCTTAGCAACCATTCCTCACACAACGGATCATGGGGTTGAAGTGTTCCTGGCCCTTACACCCCGGTGCTGGAGGTGCCCGGCCCTCACACCCCAGTTCGCAGCACTGTAGGGGTGCCCGGACCTCACACCCCGTTTCATGGCACTGAAAGGGTGCCGGGCCCTCACACCCCGGTTCATGACACTGAGAGGGTGCCCGGCCCTCACACCCCGGGTCATGGCACTGAAGGTGTGCACGGCCCTCACACCCCAGGTCATGGACCTAAAGGGGTGCCCAGCCCTCACACCACGGGTCATGGGGTTGAAACGGTTCCCGGCCCTTACACCCCGGTCATGGTGGTGGAGGGGTGCCCGTCCCTCACACCCAGGGTCATGTCACTGCAGGGGTGCCTGGCCCTCACACCCCGGATCATGGTGCTGAAGGGATGCTCGGCTTTCACACCCCGATTCATGGCACTGAAAAGGTCCCCAACCCTCAAAACCCGGGTCATGGTGTCTGAGGGGTGCCCGGCCCTCACACCCCGGGTCATGTCACTAAAGGGGTGCCCGGCCCTGACACCCCGGGTCATGTCACTGAAGGTGTGACCGAACCTCACACCCCGGGTCATGGTGCTGGAGGTGTGCCCGAACCTCACACCCCGGGTTATGGTGTTGTTGGGGTGCCCGGCCCTCACACCCCGGTTCTTGGCACTGAAATCGAGCCTGGCCCTAACACCCTGGATCATGGTGCTAAAGGGGTACCCGGCCCTCACACCCCAGGTCATGGCACTGAAGCGTGTGCCCGAACCACACCCCGGGTCATGTCATTGAAGGATGCCCGGCCTCACACCCCGGGTCATGGTACTGAAGGTTCCTGCCTCACACCCCGGGTCATGGTGTTGGAGGTGCCCTGCTCCTCACACCCCGGGTCATGACACTGCATGTTCCTGCCTCACACCCCGGTTCATTGTGCTGGAGGGGTGCCCGGCCCTCACACCCCGGGCCATGGCACTGAAAAGGTCCCCGGCCCTCACTCCCCGGGTCATGGCACTTAAAGGGTGCACGGCCCTCACACCCCGGGTCATGGACCTAAAGGGGTGTCCGGCCCTCACACCACGGATCATGGGGTTAAAGCGGTTCCCGGCCCTTACACCCCGGGTCATGGACCTAAAGGGGTGCCCGGCCCTCACACCACGGATCATGGGGTTGAAGCGGTTCCCGGCTGTTACGAGTTGGGGATTTAGAATATAGTTATACGTCTACCCAGATCCCAACAGGTAACAACAATAAAAAAAACAAAGATAATCGGACTATAAAAGGGTGGACAAAGGATGCGAGTTTTCGTTGTATATAATAGAGTACCATAAATCCCTTAACAAAATATTCAGCTTATAAATTACCCTTAACCAAACTTAACCTAAACATTAACAGTATATACATATTAATAAAACAATCTTGAAGCAAGTGGACGTGGGGTAGTTAATACAAAATACAAGTACTTAAGTGAGGAGCTGAGATGGCTGACGAGTAAGGCTGAGTATTGTAGAAGACGGTAGGTAGTCACTGCACGTAGGTTTAGAGGATAGATGATCCTGTGGTCACTTCCCAGAGCCAAGTCCTCTCTCCTCGAATTGGAGCTGACAAAGAAGACTTTGAGGAGGTGACGCAACAACCAGGATATGGAGAAGAGAAACCCCGGAGTGGTAACTAAGACGAGTCATACTGTGGGTCTTGGCCCCTAGATGGCGTTGCTGCTCGTGGTGCTGCAGGGGTAGATCAGGACAATAGATGGTGGCGTGGTTCGTAGTGCTGGGTGGAGGGTTCTGTAACACCGGCCCACACCGGGTCATGAAGTTGAGGGTGCCTGGCCCTCACACCCCTGTCTTATGTCACTGGAAGGTGCCTGCCCTCACACCTCGGTCATGGTGCTGAAGGGTGCCCGCTTACACCCCCCGATTCATGGCACTGAAAAGGGTCCTCGTTCACACCCCGGTCATGGCACTGCAAGGGTGCACGGCCTCACACCCCGGGCCGGACCCAAAGGGGTGTCCGCCTCACACAACGGATCATGGGGCTGAAGTGCTCCCGGCCCCACCCCGGGTCATGGTGCTGGAGGGTGCCCGCCCACACCTGGGTCATGTCATCAGGTGCCTGACTCACACCCCGTTTCATGGCACTGAAAGGGTGCCGGGCCCTCACACCCCGGTTCATGACACTAAAAAGGTGCCCGGCCCTCACACCCCGGGTCATGGCACTGAAGGGGTGCACGGCCCTCACACCCCAGGTCATGGACCTAAAGGGGTGCCCAGCCCTCACACCACGGGTCATGGGGTTGAAACGGTTCCCGGCCCTTACACCCCGGTCATGGTGGTGGAGGGGTGCCCGTCCCTCACACCCAGGGTCATGTCACTGCAGGGGTGCCTGGCCCTCACACCCCGGATCATGGTGCTGAAGGGATGCTCGGCTTTCACACCCCGATTCATGGCACTGAAAAGGTCCCCGACCCTCAAAACCCGGGTCATGGTGTCTGAGGGGTGCCTGGCCCTCACACCCCAGGTCATGTCACTAAAGGGGTGCCAAGCCCTCACACCCCGGGTCACGTCATTGAAGGTGTGCCCGAACCTCACACCCTGGGTCATGGTGCTGGAGGTGTGCCCGAACCTCACACCCCGGGTCATGTCATTGAAGGTGTGCCCGAACCTCACACCCCGGGTTATGGTGCTGATGGGGTGCCCGGCCCTCACACCCCGGTTCTTGGCACTGAAATCGAGCCCGGCCCTAACACCCTGGATCATGGTGCTGAAGGGGTTCCCAGCCCTCACACCCCGGGTCATGGCACTGAAGGTGTGCCCGAACCTCACACCCCGGGTCATGGTGCTGGAGGTGTGCCCGAACCTCACACCCCGGGTCATGTCACTGAAAGGGTGTCCGGCCCTCAAACCCCGGGTCATGTCATTGAAGGGGTGCCCGGCCCTCACACCCCGGGCCATGGCACTGAAGGGGTTCCCGGCCCTCACACCCCGGGTCATGGTGCTGGAGGGGTGCCCGGCCCTCACACCCCGGGTCATGACACTGAAGGGGTTCCCGGCCCTCACACCCCGGTTCATTGTGCTGGAGGGGTGCCCGGCCCTCACACCCCGGGTCATGACACTGAAAGGGTCCCCGGCCCTCACACCCCGGGTCATGGCACTTAAAGGGTGCACGGCCCTCACACCCCGGGTCATGGACCTAAAGGGGTGTCCGGCCCTCACACCACGGATCATGGGTTAGTGTTCCGGCTCCACCTGGGTCATGCCTGCCTCACACCACGGATCATGGGGTTGAAGCGGTTCCCGGCTGTTACGAGTTGGGGATTTAGAATATAGTTATACGTCTACCCAGATCCCAACAGGTAACAACAATAAAAAAAACAAAGACGATCGGACTATAAAAGGGTAGACAAAGGATGCGAGTTTTCGTTGTATATAATAGAGTACCATAAATCCCTTAACAAAATATTCAGCTTATAAATTACCCTTAACCAAACTTAACCTAAACATTAACAGTATATACATATTAATAAAACAATCTTGAAGCAAGTGGACGTGGGGTAGTTAATACAAAATACAAGTACTTGGGGGAGGAGCTGAGATGGCTGACGAGTAAGGCTGAGTATTGTAGAAGACGGTAGGTAGTCACTGCACATAGGTTTAGAGGATAGATGATCCTGTGGTCACTTCCCAGAGCCAAGTCTTCTCTCCTCGAATTGGAGCTGACAAAGAAGACTTTGAGGAGGTGACGCAACAACCAGGATATGGAGAAGAGAAACCCCGGAGTGGTAACTAAGACGAGTCATACTCGTGTCTCGTCCCTAGATGGCGTTGCTCGTGGTGCTGGGTAGGTAGATCAGGACAATAGATGGCGTGGTTCGTAGTGCTGGGTGGAGGGGTTCGTAACACCGGCCCTTACACCCCGGGTCATGGTGTTGGAGGGGTGCCCGGCCCTCACACCCCGGTTCATGTCACTGAAGGGGTGCCCTGCCCTCACACCCCGATTCATGGCACTGAAGGGGTGCCTGGCCCTCACACCCCGGGTCATGGTGCTGAAGGGGTTCCCGGCTATCACACCCCGATTCCTGGCACTGAAGGGGTGCCCGGCCCTCACACCTCGGGTCATGGTGCCTGAGGGGTGCCTGGCCCTCACACCCCGGGTCATGGGGTTGAAGCGGTTCCCTGCCATCACACCCCGGGTCATGGTGCTGATGGGGTTCCCGGCCCTCACACCCCGATTCTTGGCACTTAAGTGGTGCCGGACCCTCACACCCCGGGTCATGTGAAGGGGTGCCCGGCCCTCACACCCCAGTTCGCAGCACTGTAGGGGTGCCCGGACCTCACACCCCGTTTCATGGCACTGAAAGGGTGCCGGGCCCTCACACCCCGGTTCATGACACTGAGAGGGTGCCCGGCCCTCACACCCCGGGTCATGGCACTGAAGGGGTGCACGGCCCTCACACCCCAGGTCATGGACCTAAAGGGGTGCCCAGCCCTCACACCATGGGTCATGGGGTTGAAACGGTTCCCGGCCCTCACTCCCCTGGTCATAGTGGTGGAGGGGTGCCCGTCCCTCACACCCAGGGTCATGTCACTGCAGGGGTGCCTGGCCCTCACACCCCGGATCATGGTGCTGAAGGGATGCTCGGCTTTCACACCCCGATTCATGGCACTGAAAAGGTCCCCGACCCTCAAAACCCGGGTCATGGTGTCTGAGGGGTGCCCGGCCCTCACACCCCGGGTCATGTCACTAAAGGGGTGCCAAGCCCTCACACCCCGGGTCATGTCATTGAAGGTGTTCCCGAACCTCACACCCCGGGTCATGGTGCTGGAGGTGCCTGAAACTCACACCCGGGTCATAGTTACCATTGAAGGTGCCCGAACCTCACACCCCGGGTTATGGTGCTGTTGGGGTGCCCGGCCCTCACACCCCGGTTCTTGGCACTGAAATCCAGCCCGGCCCTAACACCCTGGATCATGGTGCTGAAGGGGTGCCCGGCCCTCACACCCCGGGTCATGGTACTGAAGGTGTGCCCGAACCTCACACCCCGGGTCATGG
>NW_024712216.1:0-22923 GCF_018991925.1 Homarus americanus | reverse complement strand
TCGATGTACTTCGTTCAGTTACGTATTGCTGTGGTGGTGGTGGTGGTGGTGGTTTGTGGTGTGGTGGTGGTTTGTGGTGGTGGTGGTGGTGGTGGCTGTGGTGTTGTTGGTGGTGGTGGTTGTTGTGTGGGTGGTGGTGGTGGTGGTGGTGGTGGTGGTTGTGGTGGTGGTGGTTGTGGTGGTTGTGGTGGTTGTGGTTGGTGGTGGTGTGGTGGTGTGGCTTGTGGTGGTGTGGTGGTGTTTGTGGTGGTTGTGGTTGTGGTGGTGGTGGTGGTGGTGTGGTGGTGGTGGTGGTTGTGGTGGTGGTGGTGGTGGTGGTGGTGGTGGTTGTGGTGGTTGTGGTTGTGGTGGTGGTGGTGGTGGTGGTGGTGGTGGTGGTGGTGGTTGTGGTGGTGGTGGTGGTGGTGGTGGTGGTTAAGCGTGAATCATTGGCTACAGTACAGGATTATAACCGGCACTCAATTTTTCAGTGTTTTACTATTCATAATGGATACCAAAAAAATAATAATAAAGGTTTGGTTTAACTGTCATTTTTGGCAGTAAAACCTCTGTGTAAGGAAAAATTACGAACAAAATTTCCCCTGCATTGTGGGGACAGAAGTGGTTCAGGTGTGACGTCTGAAGGTAATTGTAGACAAACAAGCCAGAGTTAATATGTTTGGCTGGAAATAAATTGACTGGTGATGGGAATAATAATGATTAGCGTTACTTTATATTATAGGGTATTGGATTAATTTTTTTAATCTTTGTTTGTTTTTGTTATATGTACCAAAAAACTTCTCGAGACATATAAGCACTGTGTAATCTGAAAAAATAGACAGAATCTGAAACCATTCCCAGATGCTGGCCATTTCTGTTCATTCTCACTTCCATCGTGCCCAGGTGTTGCAGAAGTTTGGGTTGAGTGTACGTGAGTTTGTATATACTGTACAATCAGTTTCGAAGACTACAGCATGCAGATGTGAGTGAAATTAGGGTCCAATAAATACGAAGATCAATAGGTAATCGTATTCATGCAGCAGGAGAACCATCACGTACATAAAATGTTTATTCAGCGCCTCATTTGCATAGAGCACAAAGGTTTGTTTTGGGCGGCGTCCTGAAGCCAAAAAGCCGAATATTGAAACTCAGCGGCTAAGCCTGTTGTACGTGAATATACTGAATAAAAAAAGGAGGAATGGTGGATGATTTTGTATACGTTGTAAAGCTGTATATTTGTATGGCGTCTGTGTTGAAATGATACAAAAATGCAATAAAGTTTATTAGGTTTTGGATATTTTTGTTGACGTTGGAATGTTTATTGAATATCTTATAGGTAAAATAAAAAGCGACAGAGTAGATATATAAAAAAAATAATATATGTATTGATTGGTGTTTTATTTTAGCAGCTATGTAAAGTTTAATATGTTTTTAATAATTAGATATTATACGAAAATAATTAAAATTTGATGAGTTTGATTTTATTATGTCGCATTGTGTTAGTGTGGAGTGCTGTCTCTCCCAGCTGACCTATGACACTCCACAAAGACTTGTTACTGTCTGAATTCTTCAACATGGGTATTTGGGTCATTAATTAGTATAATATGTAATAAATGTCAAAAATAATAAAAGGTGTCCATAAATGATTACCTTAAATAGTATGCTCTCATGTTTTTAATCTAGGGGTAATCATTTATGATCTTCCTATAATATCCTTTAGGTAAATTTTTATGACTTGTTATGGATCTACCATTGTTAAACCTTACCCTTTTAAACATGAGTTATTAGTATATATATAAGTTGGTGCTTACACTAATATTGCATTATAAAGATTCTTCTAAGGATATAAATTGACAACAACATTAGTAGCATAATATAAAGTACAACCAATTTTATAAAGGTAACATAAAAATATTCCTACACCTGAGCCATTGGAGTCTGGCCATTTATGAATTCATGTAAAGAGCCTACTTTTACCCTCCTAACCTAACCTCACAGGGCAGGTATACGAACGATGATAAAATAGTGAAACCGATTCATATCAGACGAGTCTATTGAACTATCCACTTCGTCAACGTGATGCATAACATATTAACATCACATAACATAACATGGCATAACATAGCACCGCTGTGAGAGGAAACAAATCTCTGACAGTATTGAGAAGTTGGCCACACACTCCACTAAACCAGCTCCAATTAGTACAAGTCTATGGTGGCAGCAGCAGGAAACTTTCTCATCCGTAAACTCCCTCAAAATGCTACCAACAAGGCACGTGGATGACACTCACATACTAAGTTTACACACACACACACACACACACACACACACACACACACAACACACTGATCTCTCAGTAATGGGGAGGAGGGTGATAAGGGGTTGAGCGCAGGGATGTTCTCTTAAGTCATACAGGCAGAATAATATCACGCAGTTCAAGGTTATTGTGGTGGTCGCTTCATCTTAAGGTGCAGGGGCTCAGTAGTTCAGGCTGTTGACTCGCTATTAACATTGTTGAGTTCATTCATGTTGCGGTTTTTAAACACGGGTGAATCGTAAACTGTGGACCTGGTGGGAAAAAATAGCAAGATGGCTGACTTGTATATGGTGTTAGCTGCTTTTAGAGGCGATGTGTGTAAGATATGTTTTAAAGGGTGGTCAGGGAGGGTTGCAGGGGACAGGGTGCAGGAGGAGAGGGAGTATGGTGAAGGAAGAGTGTGGGTGGGGAATACATGAGGAGAGGAGGACAGAAAGGAAGACGAGGAGGTATGGTGAAGGAGGAAGGGTGAGAATACATGAGGGGGAAGGGAGGATGGGAAGGAAGACGAGGTGTGGTGAAGGAAGAGTGAGAAGAGGAGGATGCTGGAGGAGAGAAAGAGGATAGGAAGGAGACGAGGGGAGTGTGGTGAAGGAAGAGTGAGAGGAAGGATGCTGGAGGAGAGGAAAGGGGATAGGAAGGGGAAGACGGGGAGAGTGTGATGAAGGAAGAGTGGGGAGATGGAAGGATACAGGAGAGTGGGAGGGAAGGAGGGGCGTGCAGGGGAGGGGGTGGGAGAGGGTGCAGAAGCGAACGTGTTATAATTGAAGATGCAAATTCTCGTGCATAAGGATATGTCTCTGGGAATCTCGCACACACTTCTCCAGGTCTGCCTCCTCTTCCTCTTCCCTCCTCCCTCTCCCCCTCTCGCTCCCCACCCCCCCTCTCCTCTCCCCTCCTCCTCTCCTCCCTCTCCTTTCACTTCCCTCTCCCCTCCCCCCCTGTGTGTTGTTATCCCCTTGATGTTATATACATAGCAGACATAATAAATTGGATAAATTAAAACACACATGTGGACAATTACAGTACTCGTATAGATCGATAGATAGATAGATGAATAGATAGATATGATGGATAGGAAGTTAGTTTGATAGATGGATAGAAATAAATTAATAAAAATATGTTGATGAATACATATATATACTGTATATAAAGAAATAATTTGAACAATAAAATAAATAAACCCTGAGTTAAGATATTCCCTTCCCTCTCACTAATATACAGTACTGCACAAAAGATAAAAGATACTGCGTTAACCATTTCCTTCTGTGAGTGAAATTCAAAGTAAAACAAGCAACAGGTTTTCGAACACTAATGTTTGGGTAATGTAGGAGTTCCATATTTGACCTTTGACCTCAGACTAAAACCTCCTTACTCCCTCCTCCTCCATCCCCATTCCTTCACCCTCTCCTCATTCCTTACACCCCTCCCAATTCCTTACCCCTCCCAATTCTTGCCTTCTCCTCTTCCCTTATACCCCTTCCATGCCCATAACGCCCTCTCCCACCCTATAACGCCCCTCCCTATCCCTCATTCCTCCTTTCCATCCTTCACAACCCCTCCTCATCCTTCACGCCCCCCTCCCACCCCTCCGCTCCTCTTCCCTTTCGCCTCTACCCTTCACCTCCCCTTTCTCAGTCTAGCTATGATGATGAACAAAATCGGAGAAAAGTTAGAAATATAGAAAGAGGAAAAAAGAGAATAAGATAAAGGAATAAATATGTGTGTGTGTGTGGTGTGTGTGTGTGTGTGTGTGTGTGTGTGTGTGTGTGTGTGTGTGTATGGCTGTGTGTGCAGGCTGGTAGTTTCCCTGTTCTTGCAGCCTGTTGAACATACTCTTCGTTTGTTTCTATCCGGCAACTTCCATGGGTTACAAGGATGTTGTTTGTGTGTATTGTATAATTTAATCGGGGGCAGTGTGGGGCTTTCTCCTCAATATAATTATGTGCCTGCTGAGTGGAGGTGTAATCTCTTATCCAGATACTAATTTTTGTGCTGCTTTCTCTCTCTCTCTCTCTCTCTCTCTCTCTCCTCTCTCTCTCTCTCTCTGTTTCATTTATTCTCCTTTATTATCTTATCACATTCAACATTACATTTTTAATTTAGGTTGGGTTGGGATTAGGTTAGGTTAGGATTAGGATTGAACTAAGTTTTTATACGATTTTTTTTTTTAGTGGTTTGGAGAGACTCGTGTGTGGAGGTAGGCGTGAGGCACACACACACACACACACACACACACACACACACACACACACACACACAAAAACCATAAAATAGATACAAACTCCTTCAAAACAAACAACCGATTCCCCCCCTCTCTCTGACACTCATTGTTGTCGTGGCTAATATGTGAAAAATTCTTAATGAAAGACCCGAGCAAAACCGGGTAACAAAAACACGTGTTGAAGTCTCTTTGTTATACTTTAGAACACGTGGTGGTGACGCGCCTGGGCCTCGTCATTCACTTCTGAGCAGCAGCACAGAAGTAAGGGATAACAGGGACAAGGAGAACAGGTAGGAGGAAATAGGAACGAAACAAAAAGAACTGGGAATGAGAGCAACAGCGAGGATGAACGAGACGAGGGGCATCAACAAAGCAGGAGAAAAGCAGGGAACACAAGCAACATAAGCAGGAATGAACATCACAACAACAGGCCAGGAGTCAAATGTAAGCAGCAGCTGCAGGATGATAAGGAGAAGCAGATATGCAGCAGTATCTAGAAGAGGCACTGGCACCAGCAACGACAGAGAGTCTCTTCTCTCTCTCTCTCTCTCTCTCTCTCTCTCTCTCTCTCTCTCTCCTCTCTCTCTCTCTCTCTCTCTCTCTCTCTCTCTCTCTCTCTCTCTCTCTCTCTCTCTCCCCTGATCAACATCGCTTACTGCAACACCTCACCCCTGAATGATTCTGAATGACCTTGTAAGGACTCATTAACCGGAACTTAAACAGGATGAAGGTATGTATCCCCCAAAGGACCTCGCCTCAGGGTTGGGTATAACCGAAAGCTGTCCACAAGGCCAGGTATATATCTAAGCTCCTGATTGGATAGGCAGTATCAATCACAGCTTCATCTTAAGCCTGTAAGACGACGGCGGCGCACGAATGGCATTGCCTGAGGGGCGTCTTGGAACTCTGTTTGTCTGGGCATAAGAGAGGTTTGAGAGTTAATGTGATGTTTTAAGATGAGATGATTTATGGTTTATTTACGGTTTCTTAAAAGTAACAGGTATTAATTAACGGGAGGGCAACAGTTGTAAATAAGACGGAATATCTTATACAGTTGTGACATAGGAGGCTGTTTCTGTTGAGGAATGCTATACAAGTTGGATCAAAGGGATTGGATCGTCTCTGAGGTGTACTATACGATTTGCGTCTCGCATTGTTGGTTGTCTTCATCACCACCTTATTAAATCTTATGTTGTTTGGTAGTTGGTGGAAACTTGTGAGTGAGGATGGTTCTTCATTTATTATTATTATTATTATTATTATTATTATTATTATTATTATTATTGTTATTATTTATTATTATTATTATTATTATTTTATTATTATTATTATTATTATTATTATTATTATTATTATTATTATTATTATTATTATTATTATTATTATTTATTATTTTTTTTTACTATTATTATTGTTTTTTGTCGTTCATTCTCCTTCACTTCTATGTTTTGTCATTATATATCAACACACACACACACACACACACCCATTTTATTACCTACTAACTTAATGCAAAAGGTAACTACCTAGGTGAGTTAGTTAAGCCGCAGAATCTACTACTATTACTTTTTTTATACTACTACTGCTACTACTACTACTACTTTATGCTACTACTACTAATACAAATAACACTGGCAGTAATTACATGTCTTCCCCATTATTTCCACCTGTTTGACCTGACTCATAAAATCATTAAGCAGGTCAGAATGAAGAAAAAAGGTGAGGTGTATATTGAATGACACAAGGTCAGACAAGTTTCAGATTAGTTGGACCAGAACTGTGGAGTGTCGATTAATTGTTAATTGTTTGTGAGAAGAAGAAGAAAGAAAGAAGAAAGAAAGAAAAGCAGAAGCAGAAAAAGAAAGGCAAGAAAACAATTTGTCTATCTCCTTCTGAGGTAATTTAATGATAATAATGTGTTTATTGTCATGGTCCAGGTGATGCAAGTACACTCTTATATATTTCACATATTTATCTTTTTTTTCTGTTTAATATACTCCGTCCTTCCCTTCCTCTTCCTACCCACCTCACCCTTAACCCTCCCTCACCCTTTATCCTCCCCATGCCCATATCCCTATCCACCCCTTCCTCCTCTATCCTTCCTTCCCTACCCTCCTCCTTCCCTCCCATCTCCCCAGCCATTCCCTCCTCCCCTCCCATCTCCCCTGCCCCCCCTCCCATCTCCCCTGCCCTCCTCCTCCTCTCCCCCCTCCCATCTCCCCTGCCTCCTCCTCCCCCATCTCCCCTGCCCTCCTCCTCCTCCCCCCTCCCTCTCCCCTGCCCCCCCCATCTCCTGCCCCCCTCCCATCTCCTGCCCCCCCACACATTCGACATAACAACTCGTCACTCCCACATCTCCAGGAGGCGAAAAATAAGGGAAAAAAAAGAACAAGAGTAAAACTCATTAATCAACTAAGCTGAGGTTGGTGCCACTGTTCCCACCACCATGCTTGTGGTTGTAGAGGTGGTGCCGCTGTTCCCACCACCATGCTTGCAGTTGTAGAGGTTGGTGTCGCTGTTCCCACCACCATGCCTGTGGTTGTAGAGGTGGTGTCACTGTTCCCCTACCATGCTTGCGGTTGTAGAGGTGGTGCCACTGTTCCTATGCTTGAGGTTGTGAAGTTGGTGTACTGTTCCCACCATGCTTGTGGTTGTAGAGTGGTGTCACTGTTCCCACCACCATGCTTGTGTTTGTAGAGGTGGTGTCACTGTTCCCACATGCTTGTGGTTGTAGAAGTGGTTGCCCTGTTCCCACCACCATGCTTGCTGTGTGGTGGTGTCACTGTTCCCACACCATGCTTGTGGTTGTAGAGTTAGCGTCACTGTTCCCACCACCATGCTTGTGGTTGAAGGTGTGGTGTCACTGCCCACCACCATGCTTGCGGTTGTAGAGGTGGTGCCACTGTTCCACCACCATGCTTGCGGTTGTAGGTGGTGCCGCTGTTCCCACCACCATGCTTGTGGTTTGTAGGGTAGTGTCACTGTTCCCACCACCATGCTTGTGATTGTAGGTGGTGTCACTGTTCCACCATGCTTGTAGTTTGTAGAGGTGGTGCCGCTGTTCCCCCACCACCATGCTTGTGTGGTTGTAGAGTTGGTGTCACTGTTCCCCACCATGCTTGTGGTTTGTGAGGTGGTGTCACTGTTCCCACCACCATGCTTGTGGTTTGTGAAGTTGGTGTCACTGTTCACCACCATGCTTGTGGTTGTGTAGAGGTGGTGTCACTGTTCCCACCACCATGCTTGTGGTTGTAGAGGTAGTGCCGTTGTTCTTACCACTATTCTCTTGTTCTTATACTTCCTTTGTTCTTGTTCTTTTTCTTGTTCTTGGAGGTTCTTCCTGGCGAGCTGCAAACAAAAATAACTTTAAATTAAGTGTTGTCGACGTAAATACATTATATGTTGCAACGTGAAGCAAACATTTAAACTGTATATTTTCACAAAAGAAACCTGATCCTTCGTAACCAAAAATATTATATAAATGTTTTAAAGCTTTTGTTTCTCTACGTTTTGCTTTACACTATCAGGTTATCAACACACACACACACACAGACATTTATTTCTATTTGATGTTTTGTGTGTTGTAATATTAGATAAAAACAGACATGTTTGATTAACTTACAGGTGAGAAGTGCAGACTGTACCTGAGAGAACACAGGGAAAAAACCAAATTACTGAAAATAAGACACAATATTTTCCTTCTCTTATCTGCGAGTACCTGGTCCTTCCTTCACTCACGGTACCTGGTCCTTCCTTCACTCGATACCTGGTCCTTCCTACTCACAGTACCTGGTCCTTCCTTCACTCACGATACCTGGTCCTTCCTTCACTCACAGTACCTGGTCTTCCTTTCACTCGAGTACCTGGTCCTCCCTTCACTCACAGTACCTGGTCCTTCCTTCACTCTAGAGTACCTGGTCCTTCCTTCACTCACAGAGTACCTGGTCCTTCCTTACTCCACGAGTACCTGGTCCTTCCTTCACTCCACAGTACCTGGTCCTTCCTTCACTCACTAGTACCTGGTCCTTCCTTCACTCACGAGTACCTGGTCCTTCCTTCACTCACGAGTACCTGGTCCTTCCTTCACTCACGAGTACCTGGTCCTTCCTTCACTCCACAGTACCTGGTCCTTCCTTCACTCACGAGTACCTGGTCCTTCCTTCACTCACGGTACCTGGGTCCTTCCTTCACTCAGAGTACCGTCCTTCCTTCACTCAGTACCTGGTCCTTCCTTCACTCACAGTACCTGGTCCTTCCTTCACTCACAGTACCTGGTCCTTCCTTCACTCCACTAGTACCTGGTCCTTCCTTCACTCACAGTACCTGGTCCTTCCTTCCCACTAGTACCTGGTCCTTCACTCCACGAGTACCTGGTCCTTCCTTCACTCACAGTACCTGATCTTTCCTTCACTAGTCCTTCTTCCACTAGTACCTGGTCCTTCCTTCCTCACGAGTACCTGATCTTTCCTTCACTCACGAGTACCTGGTCCTTCACTCACAGTACCTGGTCCTTCCTTCACTCACGAGTACCTGGTCCTTCCTTCTCACAGTACCTGGTCCTTCCTTCACTCACAGTACCTGGTCCTTCCTTCACTCCACGAGTACCTGGTCCTTCCTTCACTCACTAGTACCTGAGTCCTTCCTTCACTCCCGGTACCAGGTCCTTCCTTCACTCCACAGTACCTGGTCCTTCCTTCACTCACGAGTACCTGGTCCTTCCTTCCTCCAGAGTACCTGGTCCTTCCTTCACTCACTAGTACCTGGTCCTTCCTTCACTCACAGTACCTGGTCCTTCCTTCACTCCAGTGCCTGGTCTTCCTCACTGTTCCTGGTCCTTCCTTCACTCACATTTCCTGGTCCTTCCTTCACCACGAGTACCTTGTCCTTCCTTCACTCACTAGTACCTGGTCCTTCCTTCACTCACAGTACCTGGTCCTTCCTTCACTCACGATTACCTGGTCCTTCTCACCAGTACCTGGTCCTTCCTTCACTCACAGTACCCTGGTCCTTCCTTCACTCACGAGTACCTGGTCCTTCCTTCACTCACAGTACCCCTTCCTTCACTCATACCTGGTCCTTCCTTCACTCACAGTACCTGGTCCTTCCTCACTCACCGTCCTGCTTCACTCACGAGTACCTGGTCCTTCCTTCACTCACTAGTACCTGGTCCTTCCTTCACTCACGAGTACCAGGTCCTTCCTTCACTCACTAGTACCTGGTCCTTCCTTCACTCACGAGTACCTGGTCCTTCCTTCTCACGAGTACCTGATCTTTCCTTCCTCACGAGTACCTGGTCCTTCCTTCTTCACTAGTACCTGCTTCCTTCTTCCACTCACTAGTACCAGGTCCTTCATTCTCACAAGTACCTGGTCCTTCCTTCACTCACGAGTACCTGGTCCTTCCTTCTCACCATTCCTGGTCCTCCTTCCTCGAGTACCTGGTCCTTCCCACTCCTAGTACCTGGTCCTTCCTTCACTCACGAGTACCTGGTCCTTCCTTCCTCACGGTACCTGGTCCTTCCTTCACTCACTAGTACCTGGTCCTTCCTTCACTCACAGTACCAGTCCTTCCTTCACTCCTGTGCCTGGTCCTTCCTTCTCGAGTACCTGGTCCTTCCTTTACTCACTAGTGCCTGGTCCTTCCTTCACTCACGAGTACCTGATCTTTCCTTCACTCACGAGTACCTGGTCCTTCCTTCACTCTCGAGTACCTGGTCCTTCCTTCACTCAGAGTACCTGGTCCTTCCTTCACTCACGGTACCTGGTCCTTCCTTCACTCACTAGTACCTGGTCCTTCCTTCACTCACGAGGTACCTGGTCCTTCCTTCCTCACTAGTACCTGGTCCTTCCTTCACTCCACGAGTACCTGGTCCTTCCTTCCTCACTAGTACCTGGTCCTTCCTTCCCACAGTCCTGGTCTTCCTTCCCACTAGCTTCACTCACAGTACCTGGTCCTTCCTTCACTCCTAGTACCTGGTCCTTCCTTCACTCACAGTACCTGGTCCTTCCTTCACTCACTAGTACCTGGTCCTTCCTTCACTCGTACCTGGTCTTTCCTTCACCACAGTACCTGGTCCTTCCTTCCTCAGTACCTGAATTCCTTCCTTCACTCACTAGTACTGGTCCTTACCTTCCTTCCTCCAGTACCTGGTCATCCTTCCTCCAGTACCTGGTCCTTCCTTCACTCACGAGTACCTGGTCCTTCCCTTCACTCACGAGTACCTGGTCCTTCCTTCACTCACGAGTACCTGGTCCTTCCTTCACTCTAGAGTACCTGGGGTCCTTCCTTCACTCACAGTACCTTGGTCCTTCCTTCCTCTAGAGTACCTGGTCCTTCCTTCACTCACGAGTACCTGGGTCCTTCCTTCCTTCACTCAAAGTATCTTTGACTCACAACGAGTACCTGGTCCTTCCTTCACTCACGAGTACCTGGTCTTTCCTTCACTACGAGTACCTGGTCCTTTCTTCACTCACGAAGTGCTGAGTCTCCTTCACTTATTCGTTTCTGGTTCTTCCTTCCTTCACTCACTAGTATCTTTGACTCAAACGAGTACCTGGTCCTTCCTTCACTCACAAGCACCTGGTCCTTCCTTCACTCACTAGTACCAGGTCCTTCCTTCACTCACTTTGGGAGCAGGTCCTTCCTTCAATGAAGTAAATTTAACTGGCACGTTCGCCCATCAGCGTTAAAAAGGGAGAAGGAACTTGGCTGATTCTGTTCTTATTTGCCTCATTAAGGAACCAGGGAAGGAAGTCATGAAGAAGGAGAATGGGAGGTGAAGGTGAGGAGTCGTGGAGGTGAAGGAGGGAATGGAGGTCGTGGAGGTGAAGCAGAATCGTGGAGGTGAGAAGGAGGACGTAGGTCGTGGGAGGTGAAAAGGAGGAAGTAGGTCATGGAGGAGAAGGAGGAGTCGTGGAGGTGAAGGAGATGGAGTCGTGGAGGTGAAGGAGAATGGAGTCGTGGAGGTGAAGATGGGTGAAGGTGAAATGGGTCGTGGAGGTGAGGAGAATGAGTCGTGGAGGTGAAGTAGGTCGTGGTGAAGGAGAGTAGGTCGTGGAGGTGAAGGAGAGTAGTGGAGGTGTGGATGTGGAGATTGAAGGAGGTCGTGGAGTCGTGGAGGTGAAGGTAGGTCGTGGAAATGAAGTGGAATCGTGGAGGTGAAGGAGGAGATGGAGTCGTGGGGAATTGAAATGGTGTGGAGGTGGAAGTAGGTCGTGGAGGAGAAGGAGGAAGTAGGTCGTGGAGGTGAAGAATGTTGGTCGTGGAGGTGAGAAAGAGGAAGTAGGTCGTGGAGGTGAAGGAGGATGGAAGTCGTGGAGGTGAAGAGGGAAGTAGGTCGTGGAGAGGTGAGAAGGAGGGAAGTAGGTCGTGGAGTGAGGAAAAGGAGGAAGTAGGTCGTGAGGTGAGAGAGAGGAAGTAGGTCGTGGAGGTGAGAAGGAGGGAGGTAGGTCGTGGAGGTGAGGAAGGAGGGGAGGTCGTGGAGGTGAGAAAGAGGGAAGTAGGTTTTGGAGGTGAAGAGGGAAGTAGGTCGGGAGGTGAGAAAGAGAAGGAGAAGAGGGGTAGGTCGAAGGGGGAGTCGTGGAGGTGAGAAGGAGGGAGGTAGGTCGTGGAGGTGAGAAGGGGGGAAGTAGGTCGTGGAGGTGAGGAGGAGGTAGGTCGTGGAGGTGAGAAGGAGGAAGTAGGTCGGGAGGTGAAAGAGGAGTAGGTCGGAGGTGAGAAGGGAGGTAGGTCGTGGAGGTGAGAGGAGGAAGTAGGTCGTGGAGGTGAGAAGGAGGGAAGTAGGTCGTGGAGGTGAAGGGGGAAGTAGGTCGTGGAGGTGAGAAGGAGGGAGGGTAGGTCGTGGAGGGTGAGAGAGGAAGTAGGTCGTGGAGGTGAGGAGGAAGTTCGTGGAGGTGAGAAAGGAGGAGTCGTGGAGGGTGAGAAAGGAGGGAGGTAGGTCGTGGAGGTGAGAAGGAGGAAGTAGGTCGTGGAGGGTGAGGAGGGAAGTAGGTCGTGGAGGGGTGAGAAGGAGGGAAGTAGGTCGTGGAGGTGAGGAGGAAGTAGGTCGTGGAGGTGAGAGGGAAGAGGTCGTGGGTGGGGGGTGGTGGGGTGGGGGTGGTGGGGTTTTGAAAAAGAAACACAGTTTTATAACATTTAAGATTTTAACATTGTTCTTCTGTCTTTGTGTGTGTGTGTGTGTGTGTGTGTGTGTGTGTGTGTGTGTGTGTGTGATGTGTGGTGTGTGTGTGTGTGTGTGTGTGTGTGTGTGTGTGTGTGTGTGTGTGTGTGTGTGTGTGTGTGTGTGTGTGTGTGTGTGTGTGTGTGTGTAATAATAATAATAATAATAATGGTTTATTGAAAGAGCTTGGCAGCCAGAAGGCTGAAAATATACAGTTACATATTTGGGGAATGGGTTACGAATTACAAATAATATACAAGTAACATAAGTGACAAATAAGACATATAATGCTTAGATGGGATCAGCTCAAACTACAGTTCATTTCAACATAGTGACAGTGTAGGGAGCAGTGTTTACTGGGGAGTGAATACACTGATTTATTACATATTGATAATTTTACAATGGTTGGGACTGGGCTGTTCTTATAGCGATCAGTTCGTGCACGTATGGGCTGGATGCGGTTGGTGTCGAACAGCAATTCGGACAGGGGATCTCAGGTGGTAGTAGGAGCCGGTGTCGGGGATGGTGTAGAAGCTTCTTACCAAATTTGCAGATGAGGCCGTGGTGATGGTCAGTGAGAGTCGAAAGGGTCAGTGTGTTGAGCGCTTCTTGATATGTGGAGTAGGAAGGAAGATAATCTTGCATGCCCTCTTTACTTTTTCTAGGTGTTTACGTTGTGTGGCATTTAGGGAGGAAGACCAGGTGGGGAGGCATAGGTGAGCTTAGGAAGTATGAATGTTGTGTATACACTGAGGAGCTCGTGTGCGGGAACTCGAGGGACTTGAGTCGGCGGAGGAGGTGGGGCAGAGCTGGAGGATTTGACAACTTCACTGACGTGTGGTTTCCAATTTAGTTTGTTGTCTATGGTGACGCCGAGGAGCTTCGTGGAATCTACAACCTGGAGTTGTTTCGGACCTAGGGTAATGGAAGGAGGTGGGACAATGTCGGAGGAGAGGTTGATGTGCATAACCATGGTCTTGGTATGGTTGATGGTGACATGGTTGTTGGTGGCCCAGTTTTGGAGACTGGTCAATAAATCCTGAAGGCGGTATAGTTGGGGCAGAATTGTTGACCTTGATCCCAATGGTGGAGTCATCGACATATTTCCAGCGAGCAGGGGTTTCTCTTAGGGCATCATTGATGAGCATAAGGAAGCAGGTGGTCCCATCTTGTGGTGCCTTGGGGGACGCCACAGGTGGTGACTGAAAGGTGGAGACAGCCCTCAGAGCGTACAGCAGCGTCGGTCACTGAGGAAGTCTGTAAGCCATGGTATGAGACTTCTCCGAAGCCCGAGGGTCAATAGCTCGTTTATGATTATATTGTTGGTCGACTAGGTCGAACGCTTTAGTGACAATCAATGAAGGCGACAGCTACAGACGTTTTCGTTTCTCGAGATGGCGGTATATGTAATCGAGAAAGAAGCTGACAAGACAGTGAGTGGTGGAGGGATTTTCATGTTGCCAAATTGCTGAGGGTCTACGACTCCTGCAATATCAGATAAGCCCAGTCAAACACAAAACTTTCACAGATTAGGCTGGGTATTGGGGTGATTGCAATAGGTCGTAGCTGATTTAGGGATTGTGGGCTGGTTGACTTGGGCACTGGTGATACATAAGAGGTCTTCCAGTCAGCTGGGCATCTGGCTTGACTGAGAGAAGCATTGATGATGGAGCAGAGGGTTTAGCAAGCTCGGGAGAACTCCTTGAATAGTTTCGTTGGTGAAGTCAATGGGATGGAGTGAAGCGTTTTAATTTTAGTTTGTCAGGCGTTTTGCTACGTCAAATTCCTCTACTAAGTGTTTTTGTTGTGTTTGTGTTGTGACCTCAGTAAGTGACTGTTAAAGGTATAATGAAAGGTAAACAAAGTTGATGAGTAGTTTGTGAGACCAAGAGGACGGACGGCTGTAGTGTGGCAAATTATACCCCAAGGTTCTGCCTAACCTAACCTAACCTAACCTAACCTAACCTAACCTAACCTGTAATGCTTATTTAAATAATAATACCCAAAAGCAATTTATAGATAACAAGTACCATATAATTACACCAAATAACACAATGAGTTATAGATTGTATGAATTAATATAGTTTATAAATATATCGTACCTAAAACAAGATGTTAATGATATACCAAAAAATATAATTTATATTCTAATTATATTAATTTTGTTGTATATATATCGATAATTATAACTACAGGTGTTGGTGGAAGGTAGAGTGAGGGGGTAGAAAGGGGACGGGGGGATACTCACGGATACTTGTGGGACTGAACGGATGTTGAGCTTAAGATAACGTTGTGTTCCTGTCACCAAGAACAATAGGTAGGTGGTGAGGCTGTATAGACGACACAAACAAAAACAAAAACAAAATACGTAAACAAACTATTACCTCCTCCCCACAGATGTTAACAATTGACTAATGTTCTATATGTTCTCTCCTATATGTTTTCACCCATACATATATATATATATATATATATTTACCCTGTGTTCTGTATATATTTTCAATCCATATTACTGTCCATTTTGTTGCCATAAAATACATTTCACAGGGTAAAGTCACAACTGTTCGTAATAATTCAATGGTGTTCGTATTTATCACTGTAATTCATTTGTGTTCGTGGGAGAGAACGTATGGTGGTATGAACCTAACCTAGCAAAGCCAACCAAACAACCTAGCAAACCAGACTTAACTAACCAAATCAAACTAAACCTAACCAAACCAAGCTTAACCTAGCAAATAAAACTTATCTTAATCCTAGCCAATCACAACAGTGACTCTCTGTTATGTTATTGGTTTACCTTCTAAATAAAAATGTCATTCTGAACCTCTTCTCTCTCTCTCTCACTAAACTTGTCTTCCTTCATTTCATCTTCCTCTCCTAAAACCCTTCCTCCCTCATCTTTTCTCCCACTCTGTTAACTCTCCTCTCAAACCTCACCTTTTCCATCCTCACCTCCCCCCCACTTTCTGCCTACACCTCCCACTAACCTCTCCCTCACCCTCACTTCTCCCCCACCTTCCCCTTCAGGTGATGAAAACCACTGTGACATCAATAGAATTCACGGTGTTATTCATTCACCTTCCATTCATTTTGGACATTATCGCTTAAATCCTTCACTCATACTAAAGCTCTTGGCTTTTGTGAATGTAATACTAAAAGTATCACAATATTTCTTTAAATACTACAATACTCACAATACATTTCGAATTTATCAATCCGCTCGCTAATGCAATTTGTCTATTGTTTCACTCTAAAATTACTTACCAGGGCTATTGTCACTTTTCGGGTAAGTCTGAATAAAGAGTTGTTATATACTGAGTGTGTCGAGATCTTTTACTAATATGGGTAAACGTCGACGTTGGCAGCTAACTCTTCTCGTGGATACTGTGTTTATCGAGAGCTCGTGTTGGGTAGAGGAAAGAATGGTGGTGGTGTGTGTGTGTGTGTGTGTGTGTGTGTGTGTGTGTGTGTGTGTGTGTGTGTGTGTGTGTGTGTGTGTGTGTGTGTGTGTGTGTGTGTGTGTGTGTGTGTGTGTGTGTGTGTGTGTGTGTGTGTGTGTGTGTGTGTGTGTGTGTGTGTGTGTGTGTGTGTGTGTGTGTGTGTGTGTGTGTGTGTGTGTGTGTGTGTGTGTGTGTGTGTGTGTGTGCACTGTAGTTACTGTTCATTTCTTGTTATTAAGCCGATTTATCCCATAATAGTAGTTACTGTATGATTACATATTTCCTGTAGGCATATTGATATATTTCCTATAGGCCTATAATTCACCTTACTTATGTGAATATATGTGTTATGCTTCCCTAGGCTTATAATACACCTTTCCTCTTTGTGAATATATGTGTTAATCTTCCCTGGGCTTATAATACACTTTCTTTCTTGTGAATATTATTGTGTAAGCGTTGACCTAAGACTATAGGCTGGTTCTCTTACTTATGTACCTTTAAATTCATACCGCTGTTGTTATCCCTGGCAGATGTAAGTGGATGGGTGGCGGAGTGTGAGTAGTCATCTATTCTTCTTCGTCTGTCTGTTTATCCGTATGTCCGCCGGGTTTATCCGTCTGCTTTCATTTGTGCTCGTTCGTTTCAGTTGTTCGTCCGTCTGTAGTATGTACGTCGTCTTTCTTCCGTTTATAATAATAATAATAATAATAATATATGTATTAACGTTTATTGAAAGAGCTGTTAGTAGAGGCTGAAAATATACAGTTGCTATTATTTGTGAATGGGTTTTCGAATTATAAATAATATACAAGTAACATAAGTGATACAAATAAGATTATATAATAACTAGATGGGGAAAAGCTCAAACTGTGGCATTTCATACATAGTGATATGAAAGTAGTAGTATTTACTGTATTAGATACACTGGTCTGTTACTAGTTGTTGATAATTTTAATGGTTAGGACTGGGCTGTTCTTATAGCGATCTGTTTGTGCACGTATGGGCTGGATGCGGTTGTGGTGTCGAGAGCAATTTCGGGCTAGGGATCTCAGGTAGTAGGGCCGGTGTCGAGGGGTGGTAGAAAATTCTTGCAAGTTTGCAGATGAGATCGTGGTGATGGTCAGTAGGTGAAAGGGTCAGTGTGTTGAGCGCTTGATATGTGGAGTGGAAGGGGAGAATAACTTGTGCCCTCTTTTTAACTTTTCTAGGTGTTTACGTTGTGTGGCATTTGGGAGGAATACCTGGGTGGGATGCATGGGAGCTTGGGAAGTATGAATGTTGTAAGCACTGGGGAGCTCGTGCAGGAACCCGAGGGACTTGAGTCGGCGGAGGAGGTGGGGCGGAACTGGAGGATTTGACAACTTCACCGACGTGTGGTTTCCAATTTAGTTTGTTGTCTATGGTGACGCTGAGGAGCTTCGTGGAATTCTACAACCTGGTGTGTTCGGACCTAAAGTAATGGAAGGAGGTGGGACAACGTCGGAGGAGAGTTGATGCATGACCATGGTCTTGGTATGGTTGATAGACATGGTTGTTGGTATTCAGTTTTGAAAACCGTTCAATAACCTGAAGGGCTGAATAGTTAGGAGCAGAATTGGCTGGACGCTGGATCCCATGTAGGAGTCGTCGATGCATTTCGTAGTCTGTCTGTCCGTCCGTCCGTCCGTCTGTTTGTCTGTGTGTCCGTCTGTTCGTCAGTATGTCCGTCCGTCTATCAGTATGTCCGTCCGTTCATCAGTATGTCCGCCCTTCTATCAGCATGTCCGTCCGTCTGTCAGTATGTCCGCTCGTTCATCAGCATGTTCGCCCGTCCATCAGTATGTCCGCCCGTCTGTCGCGCATTTCCGTCCGTCTATCAGAATATCCGTCCGTCTGTCAGTATGTCCGCTCGTTCATCTCAGTATGTCCGCCCGTTCATCAGTGCATGTCTGCCTGTCTATCAGTATGTCCTCCGTCTGTCAGTATGCCCTTTCTCTGTGGATAAAGGGTTTCTGCATAATAACCGGTGTTCTATTGCGGCCATTGAAGTCTAAACTTGATACATCGGTTCTGTAAACAAAACTGAAGGGTTTGGCTGATTGGTTTTTGTGGTGAGGGGAGGGAGGTGAGGGAGGGGTGGAGGGGGTGGGAGGGTGAGGGAGGGGGGAGGTGAGGGAGGGGGTGTGGGGAGGGTGGGGAGGGAGGGGGGTGGGAGGGTGAGGGAGGGGGGAGTGGGGAGGTGAGGGAGGGGTGTGGGGAGGGTAGGGGAAGGTGGGCAGGGAGATGTGAGGATTATTGGAGAGGGGGAGGGGAGAGGGAGGGGAACTATGAGAGATGGATGAAGGGGAAAGAAGGCGAAGGAGGGATAAGTAGGGGAGGGGGGGTTGGAAGAAGAAGGATGGTGAAAGAGAGAGAGAGAGGGAGGAGAAAAGAAGGAGCTGGGATGAGCCATATCCTCTGGCTCCCTCACAGTTATCATTGTTGGGAGGAGGAGGAAGAGGGAATTCTGACTGCCTTTATGTTTTTTTTCTCCCCTTCCTCCCTCCCTGCCTCTTCCTTCGTCCCTCTCTCTCCTCTCCTCTTCCTCCCTCCTTACTTCTTCTCCTCCTCCTCTTCTCTCTCCTCCTCCTCCTCCTTCTTTTCGTCTTACACCCCATCATGTATCTCTTACTCCTCCTCTTTTCAATCCTTTACCTGTACCCCCTTCATCTCCTGAACCCTCCTTTCTGTCCATTCTACCCCTTCCCTTTACTGTCCATCTCACACCTCCCCTTCTCATTTATTCATCACCCCGAGGACCCAAGTATTAGGGGCATCACCACAACAATAATGAGAAAACTTGAGACTTGTAAATCTGGCTTCACGTGTCTCCTAGCCTCCAAGTGAAACGAGGGGAGGGGAGGAGGAGAGAAACGAGGTGGGGAGAGAAAGGAGGGGAGGAAAAAATAGACAGGTGGGAAGAGAAATTGAGGTTAGGAAGGGAGGGAAAGAGGGAGGAAGGGAAGGTAGGGGAGTTAAGGCAGAAGGTGAGGGAAGGATGGTGAGAGAGTCAAGGGAGGGCAGAGAAGGGTAAGGGAGGTTACGAGGGGAGGGAGAAGAGGAGGAGAAAGACTGCAAGAGGTTGGAGAGAAGGAGGGATTGTGGGGTTGGAGGAGTTTTGGAGAGTGGAAGGATGAAATGATGGGGAAGAAAACAGGTTGAAGAGAAAAAGAATGATGGAGGGAAGAAGAAGAGAAGGAAGGAAGAAGGGAGTGTTGGAGAAAGGAGGCATTGGAGGAGGTGAGAGGGGGGGCAATGTTCTGCAAGGAAGAAGGGAAGAATTTTTGTATGGAAGGAAGGAAGGAACAAAGGAAGGAAGGAAGGAAGTAAACATCTGAAGGAAGATCATCAGAAGCATCCACACCTCTCTCTCTCTCTCCCGGAAACACGACAGAAAACTCACGAAATTCAATTCTAACTAATTCTTTGCCCTCTGTAATATGACACAACCCTCCCCCTACCTCCCCTACTCCCCTACTCCCCATCCCCTGTCGTTTACACCATTATGGAAAACTGACTCAACCATTTAAAGTTTTCATTAAGTCTTGCTTATTCCGTCAGTCTCGCTTCTAATGATTAAAATTGACGCTGCTTTGATCGTTATTGACACGACTAAACCTCGTCATCTCTTATTAATGGGAGGTAATTGGCAACCCAATTAATAATTTAAACAGAAATGAAGAGATAGAAAAGCTTGAATTGGATTTAAGTTAGAATTTTTCCTTAATTTTTAGCCCATTGTTTGGGCGGTGGATGAGTGGGGGAATGACCGTTATGATAATGGTTTCTTAGAGCATAGTTAACAGGCAATTTAGATAAATCGACTATGTGGTGAAATTGGTTCTTGCTTCGTTACTAAAAATTTATTAGAGGAGAATGAAGAAGTTAAAACAGGAAAATCGATCCTTGAATGGTGAACTTTTTCCAGGTAGACATTCGGTGATGAGAGCATTATCCTGACGTTATTAACTTAACAAGAAGATTTCCGAAAACAATTTGGTACTATATATATATCTCTGCCAGGTGTTGGTTTCTTCTCAAGGAGGTGTACATCATTAGTAAAGACAGGTGTGTAGATTATACCATTAACACAGATGAAATATAATAGATGGGCTGAATGACTTAATCTTTCCTTCAGAACAAATCACAGTCAATATAAATCATAGGAAGGAATATCACTTGTCAAGTACACATTAATAATAATAAACACAACACACACTAAAAAACAATCTTCATCCGTAAACATGTTGCATAAGTGTGATGAGAGAAGAGCTGTACGTCAAAATTCAAAAAGAAACTTGAAACTTTATTTACCGACACACAAGTGAAGTTATAGGACCCTCGTCGAATGAATACGGACCAAATGATTATGGCACTAAAGCCTGACGATTATACCAAGAGTTGTTTTGAGAAATTATAGGTCACATTGCTTATGTTTTGTAAAGCAGTTAATGACGTGTTTTTGGGTTGATAATGGCTCTGAGGCTTTGGGTGCGCCTGTGGAGGATATTGGATTTCAATGACAGATATATATGAGCATATGTGTTAATAATTATAAGGGTGTATTAGGAGTTATTAAGGTGTATTTCTGATAAGCATATGGGTGTATAAGATAGGTACAAGGGGTATTAGGGTATAATATGCGGTGTTAATAATTGATAAGGGGTGCATTAGGGAGCATAAGGGTGTGTTAATAATTATAAGGTGTATTAGGAGTATAAGGGTATAAGAGAATATAAGGGTGTATTAGAACATAAGGTATTGAATATAAGGGGGCGGCCAGGGAGGTATAAGAGTCTATTGGGGAGATATAAGAGTGTATTCAGAGTATAAGGTGTATGATTATAGGGGTGCAGGGTCATTGGTGTGTACAGAGGTGAACGAGCGTCAACAAGTCATATAAATTTGTGTGTGGAGCAGGAAGAATTTGTTTCCCTGTCACAGGAGATTAATGGTGTGGACAGGTGAGTCAGGGGATGGCAGGGAGACACACACACACACACACACACACACACACACACACACACACACACTCCCAGCCTCTCACACATGTGGAGAGCATTAACCCCCCCATCTCCTTTGCAAATGTATCAGTAGTGTTGGAGAGAATGGTGGTGGTGTCTTCTGTCAGCAGGATGAGAGCCACTGGGTCAGGTTGGCCTCTACCTCTCTTTCATCCACCCATTGTTTCCTCTTCTTAAAGTGGTCGAGCAACCTCCCTCCTCCCTCCTCCTCTCCCGGAACCAAGGCAGAACTGGATTTTTTCTTTCTTTTAATGGATCATAAGTTGGGTGGGTTTGGTTGGTTAGGTTAGGTTTGGTTAGGTTAGGTTAGGTTGGTTGGGTTGGGTTGGGTTGGTTTGGGTTGGGTTGGTTTAGGTTAGGTTAGTTTGGTTAGGATTGGTCTGGTTGGGTTATGTTCTATAAGGGGTATATTGGGGTTAGATTGAATCTCCTGCTTCCTTTTTCCTCTCATTTCTTCCTTTCTCCTCTTTCCTCTACCTATCCTCACCTTTCCTCTCTATATTCTTGCCCTCCTTTTTCTCCTGTTGTTCCCTCCTCTTCCTCCCTCCTACCTTTCTTCCTACTAGGCCTCCTCTCTCTAGAGTATTAAGAGCGTTGTCTCTAGCCCAGACGGTCGGGGGAAGTGGTCATTATCTCCTGGTGGTGTTCTAGGAGGGGAGGAGGAAGGGGGAAATGGTGGAGAGATCGAAATCAGGGGTAGGAAGAAGAGGAAGAAATAGGGGGGGGGGGGGGGGGGTAGGGATAAGAGAAAGGGGTTGCAAGGGGAGTAAGAGAAGGAAGAGGGAGGAGGGGGGGGGGTGTGTGAGAATATGAGGGTAGGGGGGGGTGGGGGAATGGGGGCGGGGAAAGACGAGGGGGTAACGTTACTCGAATATAGGAGGAATAAATTAGAAGGGTAAACAATAGGGAAGTGAGAGTAAATGAGAGATGAAAATAAAGGTGGAAGCATAGAGATAGAGGGGACGGCGTGGTTTAAATGGTGAGATTGTAGTACTTGTTGGGACCTCCTTTCCTCTCTCTCTTTCTCACAGTAATTGCTGTTAGCGGTTTGATAGGTTCAACAAACAAGGAATTGCTCAACATTTTCAGTTTTCAGAGTTTATTGGTGTTCAATTTTTGTTTTGTTCGGTATTTTATTCGTATGAAATCAATTTCAGGCATTAACTATATGGTGTGTGTATGCGAGGCGGTGGGTAGTACATATATATATATATATATATATATATATATATGGAGAGAGATTGACAAAAGGTGTACAGTGTATAGGTGATGTATGGACAAAGGAGCCAGGTATACAGTATATGACAGGTGTGGAGGCAGACAGTCACAGCAGGAACAGTGTGGTGGTGAGGTGTGAATCAAAGTTTATGTTCAGGTTGTGGGCTGTGCACCCCTCACCAGGGAGCAGTAAGCCTGTTGCTGAGAGAGAGGGAGGAGGTTGAGAGGGAGGGGGAGAGAGAGAGGGAGGGTTTGAGAGGGAGTGGGGAGAGAGAGAGGGAGGAGGTTGAGAGTGGGGAGAGAGAGGGGGGAGGAGGAGAAAGGGGAGAGAGAGGGGAGGAGGTTGGAGAGTGGGGAGAGAGAGAGTGAGGAGGTTGAGAGAGTGGGGAGAGAGAGGAGGAGGAGAGGATATGGATATGAGAGTGGGAGAGAGAGAAGGTTGAGAGAGTGTGGGATGGTTAACAGAAGAGAGGATGGATGAGAGAAAATAGGAGGAGATATTGATAGAGAGAGAGAGAGAGAGAGGTGCAGAGAGATAGGAGGAA
>NW_024712215.1:0-11265 GCF_018991925.1 Homarus americanus | reverse complement strand
TTCACGGCTCTAGGTCACGGCTCTAGGTCACGGGACTAGGTTTCCGGTTCTAGTTCACGGCTCTAGTTCACGGCTCTAAGTCACGGGGCTAGGTTTCCGGTTCTAGTTCACGGCTCTAGGTCACGGGACTAGGTTTACGGTTCTAGTTCACGGCTCTAGGTCACGGCTCTAGGTCACGGTTCTAGTTCACGGCTCTAGGTCACGGCTAAAGGTCACGGCTCTCTCACGGTTCTAGGTCACGGCTCTTAAATAACTGCTATAGGTCACGATGCAAAGTCACGGTTCTAGGTCATGGCTGTCACGACTCAGGGTCACGGCTCTGTCACGGATATATGTCACGGATCTTGGTCACGGCTCTAGGACACAGCCCTAGGTCACGGTTCAAGGTCACGGCTCTAGGTCACGGGTTTAGGTCACGGATCTAGGTCACAGTTCAAGGTCACGACTCTGTCACAGTTCAAGGTCAAAGTTCTAGATCAAAACTCTACGTCACGGCTCTAGGTCACGGCTCTAGGTCACGGTTCAAGGTCACGGTTCAAGGCAAGGTTCTAGGTCACGGCTCTAGGTCACGGATCTAGGTCACAGCTCCAGGTCACGACTCTGTCACGGTTCAAGGTCAAAGTTCTAGATCAAAACTCTAGGTCACTGCTCTAGGTCACGGCTCAAGGTCACGGTTCAAGGCAAGGCTCTAGGTCACGGCTCTTGGTCACGGCTCTAGGTCACGGCTCTAGGTCAAAGACTTTCGACGAAATACCTCATTATCGGGTGGACAGTTTAATTTAACTTTGCCAAAAAATTGGATAATGTCTCCTCATAACCCCACCCTTCCTCTCCTTTACCTTACCTTCCCCCTCTCTCCCTCTCCCCCTCTCTCTTCCCTCTTTCCCTCTCCCTTCCCTCTCTCCCTCCTCTCTTTCCTTTTCCATTTCTCCTTCTCCCTCCCCCTCCCTTTATTCCCTCTCCCTTCTCTCCCACCCCTTCTCTCCCCTTCCCTCTCCTTCTCCCTCTTCTCCCTTCCCTCTGCCATCCCCCTATCCATCCCCTTTCTCCTTCTCCCTCCTCTCCCTGCCCCTCCCTTTCTCCCTCCCTTCTTTCCCACCCCTTTCCCCTACCCTCTATCCCATCCACTTTCTCCTTTTCCCTCTTCCTTCCCTTTCCCTCCTTCCCCTTTCTCCTCCACTCCCTCCCCGTTCTTCCTCCACTCAGCCTCCCTTCTTCTTTCACTCAATAAAATTATTATTATTATTATTATTATTATTATTATTATTATTATTATTATTATTATTATTTCTGCTTCAGTAAAGAGATATAGGAAAGAGGTAATTTTGTCTGTTAAAAAAAATAAAAATAAAAAATTCCAAAGGAAACTCAGATCTTTTGGTTTGATATGCAACACACACTAAAAATTATTGTTTTTTCTCATGTACTGTAGTGTATATTGTTATGGTGATTCCAAAACTTTGATCCCTTTTTTTGGAGAAATTCATAGAACAAAAATTATAAGCCCTTTAAAATTTTAATGATCTATATAAAAATGTTAACCTAACCTACCTAACTTAACCTAACTGGAAACTGACTTAACTATCATAAAATAAAGTATACTGTCTTTCATATTTTAAAGGTTGGATTAAGGACAAATTCACTTAGGTTAATTTATGGTCACAGTTAATTAGTCAAGTCTGACATATTTCTGTTGTACGTATATCACATTTATTGAATATTCATAATTTCATTATCTTTGAATATCCAAGAATTGTAATATAAAAACAATTAACGGTAAAGGCAGTCATACCTGTGATTACTTTCTACAATTATTACATCTAGTTATAATTGAGTGGAGCATCAAGGTGAGTTAGGTAAGATACAAGGAGTTTAAAGATGAAAATGTATTACGGTCTCTCCTCGACTTACGACGGTGTTCCGTCCCGACGACCAGGTCGTAATACCTCAAATATTGTTATTAAATATTATCATCAATGACTTCTTTTAGTATTAAACAATACAATTTGGTGCTAATTTTTTCCTCTTATATAAAGTAGCTTTAGTGTATAGGGTGAAACATCAATCATGAAGTGATTGTCATTAGAACTTTACGGGGTCTGAATTTGTAAAAAACACACAACTAATGTGTTTAATCTACTCATAATCAATTTGGTAAAATGAATGTTTAGGTCATCCACCTCTACTTGGCATTTGAAAAAACATAATTTCAGTGTCACCAAACCTAACCTAACCCAACTTAACTAATCTAACATAACCTAACTTAACTAGTAAAAATCGGTCAACTTAAAATCATTAAATTCGCTGGATGGCCAAAAAGATAATAATATCATCAATTCCATTTATTTTAGAAGGACTTATTCATTTTTGTTGAAATCATGGACATACAAAGCCAATATATCTACATTTGATTCTACCAGTGTGAATGGCAAAGTTAATTAATATCACCACTCCAACTGTTGGCCCAAACAAGTCGTAAAGTAGTTCTTTTTTGTAATACATCGAGTCACTAAGGGAATATAAAAATAAAACATGAATTTAGGTCACTGAATTTATCTTATTAGTAGCAAATTGTGGTTAAACTGATACACAAATGAAACATGCCTGGGAAGTACCTAGCACTAGTTACCTGGCATATTTGGACTTATTAAAATATGAAATCTCGGCTAATAAGTAATTATACTAAGGAAATAATTATTCTGGTAGTGCTGGACTGTTATTAATTGCCCTCATTACGAAAATTGGGTCGATATTAATTCTGATAAAGGACGTCATTGACCATCCCAGAGGAAGCTGTTCTCACCACTCTTCAAATAGACCATTTACGACTTTTTTTTAGTTCAATTTGATTTCAATACATTTCTACACATAAATTAGTTGTATTAGTTATCTTAAAGGCTTACCTTTTATGATGGTTAGGCGAATTTGGAGGATATAAACGGCGCTGTAGAGGCTGGCGGCATTTTTCGTACACAAACATGGACTGCTTTTAAAAAGAACAATACAATTCTGCATGTGCTGTTCTGTATGGAGTATATCGTATAACAAATATTATTCCTTTGCAGATTTATACATTTTATGTCCATCCAAATCAATTTTCTTTCTTTTGGTTTCAAAAATAGTTGCCGGACGAAATTTCCCCATGTTCCAATAACGATGGCTGTCCACGGGTAATGTGAACCTCGTGGAGAACTGAAGTTGTTCCTGGAAATGAAATGGAAGGATGATTTACTAAGTTGATATTGTGTTCTCCTCTATCTCTCTCTTGTGTGTGGTTTTTTTACGGGAATTAGCCAACCCGGGCACAGGTCAAACGACCCACAACGGAGCCTGGGGGGCGAAAAAAAAGAACTTTATTTTTATGAGATTCTGTCTGTTCGTCCATCTTGTGCGGGCAATCAACATGGTAGGTAGTGAGCCGGTCGAGTCTCTGTTGTTTTGACGCTTTTTTGTTTTGTTAATGCCCCAATTTAAAAGAGTGACTTACAGTAGATGAATTCACCATTTGGGGGTAAGGGTGGGGGGAGTGAGGGTGGGGGATGGGGGTTGGCGGGGTGAGGGTGGAGGGTGGGGGATGAGGGGTGTGGTAATGGAGAAGGTTTAGGTGAGGGAATTTAGTGGACAAAGACTTGAGAATCCAACAGACATATACACAAGATAGTCATACACACACATACATGGCAGTCATATGCACAAGACAGTCATACACGCACACACACACCCGAGAGTCATGTACACAAGAAGACAAGTCATACACGCCCACATAGCTTGAATGTTGTACGGAGTGCCCCATTATATCTCTATGTTAATAAACGTCTACTTTTGGAGGTTGACTGCGTAAATATATGAATTATTAAAGAAAAACAGGAAAAACAGCTAATGTAACATAAATAGACCTTCCAAAAAGTCGATAGTAATTCCCCTGCCTGTGACACGACGAAGTAAGTACCTCTATCTAGCTCCTCCAGTCCCAGATCGAGGCAAGGCCAAGCCAGTTCATCACTTATTAACTAAACTCTCGGGTAGGTGTTGGGTGGTGTGGTGCAGTGCGTGGTGAAGGGTGGTGAAGTGTTGGGTAGGGTGGGGTGGTGAAGTGTTGGGTAGGGTGGTGTGGGGTGGTGTAAGGTAAGGTAAGGTTAGGTAGGGTAGGACATCCCGTCTATAACCCCCCACCCACACCCATCATCCTCTCACCCATCCTGGGAGGTGGGGAATGGTACCATCCGTCAGCCAACAACAGAAGGTACCAAGAACCACTGACTGGGAAGGGTGAGAGGATGAAGGGGTGGGTGGGAAGAGAGGGATGATGAGAGGGTAGTGCAGTGGGCGGTGTACTAAAAAAATAAAAATAAAATAAAAAAATAAAAAAATAAAAAAAAGTGTAGTGTAGGGGTAGTGTAGTAAAAAAAAGAAAAAAAAAGTGTAGTGGGTCGTTGCATTGCGGTTGGTCGTTGGGTTCGTTGCGTTGGGTCGTTGGGTTCGTTGCGTTGGGTGCGTTGCGGTGGGTCGTTGGGTTCGTTGCGTTGGGTCGTTGGGTTCGTTGCGTTGGGGTGGGTCGTTGGGTTCGTTGGGGTGGGTCGTAGCGGTTTTTGCTGGGTCGTTCGATTCTTTTGGTGTTTTTTTTAACTTAAATGATTAATATAATTGAGAATAATAATTAGAACATTTATAATTACTGTAATTCCTGGTCATTTGTCAACAACATCAGAATTGAGACAGCACAAATAATACGTCATAAAATAGGGTAGTGTTGGGTAGGGTGGTGTAGGGTGGTGTATTGGGGGTGTAGGACATCCCGACTATAACCACCCACCCACACCCATCATCCTCTCACCCATCCTGGGAGGTACCAAGAACTACCGACTGGGAAGGGTGAGAGGATGAAGGGGTGGGTGGGGTGAGAGGGATGATGGGGAGTGGGGGATGAGGAGAGGGAATCCACATCCTTCCCAGGAAGTGGAGAATGGTACAATCCGTCAGGCGCCGACAGAAGGTATCAGGACCCACCGACTGGGAAGGGTGTGGAATCCCCCCATCCCCCATCCACACCCATCCTGGGAGGTGGAGAATGGCACCATCCGGTAGTTGGCAACGGAAGGTATCAGGACCCACCGACTGGGAAGGGTGTGGAATCCCCCCATCCCCCATCCACACCCATCCTGGGAGGTGGAGAATGGCACCATCCGGTAGTTGGCAACGGAAGGCATCAGGACCCTCCGACTGGGAAGGGTGTGGAATCCCCCCATCCCCCATCTATCTGTGTCTCTGTGTCTGACTGTTTCTGCCAGTCTGTCTCACAATATCGATCTGTCTGTCTTTCTGATTTTCTGCCTCTGTTTTTCTGTCTGTCTGTCTCTTTCGTCTATATGTTAGTCTATGTCGCCGTCTCTGTTTCTGTCTGTCCCTCTATTTCTCCGTCTGTCTGTCTGTCAGTTGTCTGCTTGTGTCTGCGACAAACAGACAGACAGGCAGACAGACAGAAAGAAACGGACACAGAGACACACAGACAGAGATTGAGATATAAAGACAGACAGAGACTGAGACACAGGCAGAGACACAGACAGACATGACACAGACCAACAGACAGACAGAGATTCCTACAAGTTGTTATTATTTCTTCTTTTACCAAAGTCTTCCTGTTGCTTAACAACTCAATCAGATACGTTATGGTTACGTGGTGAGTCAAGGGACAGTTGTCTGTTTCAGTTTGGGTGACAGCGGTCGAGCCTGAGAAGAGCGCCGGACCTTCTTATTTACGGCGATTCCTTCTTTATCTTGAGTTATTAGCCAAGATTGTCTGTCTCTCCCTGTCTGCCTCTGACTGTCTGTCTGTCTGTCTCCGCTCGTCTGTTTGTCTGTCTGTATGTCTTTTTCTGTCTGTGTCTTTCGGTGTGTTTGTCCGTTTGTCTGACGGTTTCTGTCTGTTTCTGTGTGTCTGTCTGTTTAATGTCTGTCTGTCTGTGTCCGTCCGTCTGTCTGTTTTTCTAACTGTCTCTGTTTGTCTGTCTGTCTACAAATCCTCCCTAAGGAATCCTATCCTATAAATCAACATACCCGACCACCGCCCCCCCCCGCCCCCCAACAAAAAATAAATAAATAATTAACAAAACAAAAATAAATAAATAAATTAATAAATAAAAAAATAAAAAATAAAATAAAATAATAAATAAATACAATAAAATAAAATACCAACCAACCTCCAAACACAGCAACACCCCCCCTCCCCCCCAGACAAAGCCGCACAGAAATACTTACAATTCTCTATACCCAACCTCAGCGACAACCCTCTCAATAAAAACAACCTAACTCAACAACTCCTTTCAACAAAAAACAGACAGACAGACAGAGAGACAGAACAGACAGCCAGAGACCGACACAGTGGAAAGACAGAGAGGCTGAGACAGAGAGGCTGAGACAGAACGAGACAAACACAGACACAGACAGACAGTGACAGACATTGTAAAAATAGACTGGCAGACAGAGACAGACTGACGGACAGACAAACAGAGATACAAAGACAGACAGAGACTGAGAGACAGACGGACAGAGACAGTTAGACAAACTAACTCTACCAAAGCACCAATCACCTACTGCGGCACCAAGAGACGCCAACCCCAGTAAACAGAAACCCTCCTCGTGGTGTACATTAACACAGTATAACCTTTTTCTTCTATATTTTAAATTTATTTCTGTTCCTTTTTCGCCCCCTCCCCCCCCCCAGGCCCCGTTGTGGGTCGTTTGATCTGTGCCCGGGTGGGCTAATTCCCATTAAAAAAAAAACCAACTGGCTGGGCCCAGCCTCGAACTGGTCCCGGCGGTGCTAGACGTAGTTCGTCAGGCCACCGCCAGGGGTCTACTGTCGGCTTTTGTGAAGGTGGTTTTGTTGTTTTTCTTTAATAATTCATATATTTTCGTAGTTTTTCTCAAAATTTGTTTGAATTTATACTCCAATAGCAGAGTTACAATTGTATTTGACTGTCGTGTGTATGAGTGTCGTGAATCATGAAGAAATTTTGCAAGAACCTATACCAAAACACATACAAAAGAATACCAAACAGTTATAAACAACAGCGCCACGGTAACTCTGCTATTTGAGTTTAAAATCACGTTAAGAACTGCGAAAATAAATCAATTATTGAAGAAAAACTGCAAAAATACCACATGTAACATAAATACAACTTCTGGAATGTTGATCAATGTCCCCCTGGCGGTGGCCTGGCGAACTAGGGGGGGGTCACAGCTTCCATGGTAAACACTTTAAATATTATGAGTGTCTGTCTTTCATACTGTCACCCACAATGGAGAGGCCTACACTATTTTCTCTCACCACCGCTGTCTACACCTACACTATGGTTACTCACACGAGCCAGAAGCACCGGACATGGAGTAGAAAAATTGTCCTCGTTGCAGATGGTGACGGCATCGTGTGGGTAGCAACGGACCCTGGTGTTATGGTGAAGTAATGGTGAGGTGATGGTGATAGTAAAAGAGATGGTGAAGTTCTTGGGAAGGCCACAGTGAGGTAACGATGAGAATGGTGATATTATGGTGAAATGATGGTGAGGTGACTAGAGGAACTATTCACTAGAGGACCGATGCTGGTGAAGGGTTACTGGTGCACCACTGAAGTATGAATGAAGAAGTAATGATAAAAAAGATAGCTAAAAGGAATGATGGTGAGATATAAGAGAAGAGGTGATGGTGAGTTTTAATGGTGATGGTGAGCGTAATGGTCCGGGTTTACAAGCTTTTACATATACGTGAACGCTTTAAGATTATAACACACACACACACACACACACACACACACACACACCATTTTTATCCTTCATATCCCGAGAAAATTTACTCAACTAAAATAAATAACTATGACCTGGAACCTGGACCACTATGTTATGCTGTAAAAATAAACTCCTAACTAGACCCCCCATGTCTTATGGTCCTGTCCAGCAGTCACTTATCTTATTATCTTACCCAAATTTGAATATTTTACTCTTATTACTTTTGTTTTTCTTATCTTCTCTTATCTTCGGTGTTTATCTGTGTTTTCTTTGTTTAAAGGATTTTATGTTTATTATTTTATGCTTATCTACTGATGCCAGGTTACCACCAGTCTCTCAGTGAAGTAATGCCTTTTCCCGTTTACCCTTCCTCCCGCACACCAACACTCCCTCACATCAATTCTTCACCCACAACACTGCCCACACAATAACACTCCCCCACACACCCCCTACACACTCACGACACTTGTCATGAAATATCGCCTCTTCTTCTCTAAATACACATTAGACCGACTTGTTGCCAGCCCCACATAATAATATACCATTGTCCTTCACTCCTCCCACTTTGGCTATCACGTACGTCTGGGTGATAAGAATATATGTGGATAAATACACGTAAATATTAGTGACAGCGACGAATATATTCTCATACATATTAGAACAATGTTTTTCAAACGTTTTTTACTGCGACCCACAGCCAGAACAACAATTTGAATTGCGACCCATTAAACCTAAGTGTAATGATATGAAATGAGCTCAGGTTAGATTACGGGGGAAAAAAACTACGATTACGAGTTTGCGTATGATGACTTAAGACACTGAGAACGATGACTAAGGTGTTGGGTATGATGACTTAAGACACTGAGAACGATGACTAAGGTGTTGGGTATGATGACTTAAGACACTGAGAACGATGACTGAGGTGTTGCGTATGATGACTTAAGACACTGAGAACGATGACTGAGGTGTTGCGTATGATGACTTAAGACACTGAGAACGATGACTAAGGTGTTGCGTATGATGACTTAAGACACTGAGAACGATGACTAAGGTGTTGGGTATGATGACTTAAGACACTGAGAACGATGACTAAGGTGTTGGGTATGATGACTTAAGACACTGAGAACGATGACTAAGGTGTTGAGTATGATGACTTAAGACACTGAGAACGATGACTAAGGTGTTGAGTATGATGACTTAAGACACTGAGAACGATGACTAAGGTGTTGGGTATGATGACTTAAGACACTGAGAACGATGACTAAGGTGTTGAGTATGATGACTTAAGACAGTGAGAACGATGACTAAGGTGTTGAGTATGATGACTTAAGACACTGAGAACGATGACTAAGGTGTTGAGTATGATGACTTGAGTGCCTTATCCCTAACGACTTAAAATCTTAAGTAGAATGATTTTCAAGTGTAATTATCCCTTAAGTGAGGATTATTTAAAAGTGTCGAGATCGTAAGTGCAATTACTTAACACTTGGACCACATGTAGTGTTAAGTGCAATTACTTAAGATCTGTGGATTTTGTGGATAATGTCCTAAAGTGCGATTACGTAAGACACTTGGAATGAAAAGATTAATTATTCCAAGTGCGATTACTACTAAACAACTCGACTTGGACTGATGAAGCCTTTAAGTGTGATTAAGTGGCTTTCTTAAGTGTGATTATTTAAAATCTCTTGTATCAATGACAGGAGACGTAAATAAGCGTACTTAAATATCAATTAAGACAATTTCATAGTTACATCCAAATTAATCAAGTTAATTACTTATCGTTTTTGGCTTCAACTATTCAAAACAACAACAACAATAAAACAACAATACCAACAATAAACAACAGAAGAAGAAGAAGAACAAGAACAAGAAGAAGAACAAGAACAAGAACTCAATATATCAATCCACTATTATCCTGTTTACTCATCTCTCTCTTTATCTCCTTCCACATCATCTTTATCATCGTCTTAATCTCTTGGCAGTCTTCTTCATCTTTGCCTCGTTTCTTAACTTCCTCCTCAGAGATAAGACCCGTAATGACAAGAGTGTTTAAGGCAGTTATTAGCGCCTTCACCCTTAACTATTGTTCCCTGCAGGCTGTGTATAACCTCGGGCACACACACACACACACACACACGTCTTGAGAACAGTCGATTGATATCTGGGTAATTACTGCCGTTCTTCGTTAGCTCTCTCTCTCTCTCTCTCTCTCTCATTTGTTCACTGTCTTTGGGTTTCCTGTTTTTATTCTTGGGCTTTCTGTCTCCCCTTCCTGTCATCGTCTGTCTGTCTATACGTCTCTGTCTCTCTTATCTGGTTCTCTCTTTTCGTTTATTGTTTTACATCACCACTTGTTTGTGTTCGTCTGTGTCCGTGATTGTCTCTGTGCTTGCGTGAGTGCGTGTCTGTATATGTAATTGCTTTGTGTGCGTGCGTGCGTTATGTCTATACACGCACACATATATAAGTAAGATAAATCATTCCATTTTTTAATTTCTCGACGCATTAACATATAGATAAGCATCCATGTTGTACTGCGAGAGGTCGAAGAAAATAATTTTTTTAACCAATAAAAACCTTCCTTCTAATCATCTCGTTCGTTGATTGGCTTTCCCTCCCTGATACGTTTTATCCAAATATGCTGAACCATATTATGAAGAGTGGTGAAACTCTTGATGCATTGCTCCCTCACTCCTCACTCACAAACGGGGGGGGGGCGGGGAGGGGGACAGACGTAGGGAGAGAGAGGGAGGAAGGGGAGAGAAAGAGGGGGAGAGGTAGGGAGATAGGGAGAGAGAGAGAGAAAAATAAACAAATATTGGCAGGATGAACAACCTGTATCTATTGCCTCTCAAAAAACATAGCGGATATGTTTCAATATTCCCGAGAAGCAGTCAGGTCAGGGGTGGGGATGGGGCTTGATAATAAACAGAGAGAGAGAGAGAGCGAGCATAGCAAAACCAATAACCTTTTCCCAACACCTTTACAAACACACACACACACACACATCACACATCCTTGACCACCGAAGGGTCAAGACGTACCTGGCGCTCCTCTCGGAGCAGCCAGGTCAACTGTTAAGTTGGCCCATACCAACTCCCTCCCCTGAACCCTCCTCCCCACCGGAATATCAACAAGTTCTCGCCAGAAGTTACAATTTCATTTAGGAAAGGAACGGAACCAGTGTTAAACAGAGGTGAACAGTGGTGAACAGTGCTTAAGTCAGTGAGAACAACTCAACAGTAACAGTCGTACCCAAGTTAACCTTCACACAGTGAGGTCCCAGGTACCCAGTGATAACGGCCCGCGAGACCCAACAACAACCACCGATGTGTTAATCCGTCTACGATAGGAAGGCCTGGGACCAAACCTTACTCATATAACACCATCTGTGAGGGAATTACTACACCACGTCAAGTCCCTCATCACACCATCTGTGAGGTAATTACTACACCACGTGATGCCCCTCATAACACCATCT
>NW_024712214.1:0-1457 GCF_018991925.1 Homarus americanus | reverse complement strand
TCTTCCTCAGGACATACTTCTGCTGTCACTTCCCCATCCTCAGGACATACTTATGCTGCCACTTCCATCCTCAGGACATACTTCTGCTGTCACTCTTCCTCAGGACCTATCGCTATTACCTTTGGACAAACTTACACGACTTCCTAGGATACACTTCTGCTGCACTTCCCCATCCTCAGGACATACTTCTGCTGTCACTTCACCTTCTTCAGGACATACTTGCTGTCACTCTTCAGGACCTACTTCCACACATTCCTTTGGACAAACTTCTGCTACGACTTCCTCAGGACATACTTCTGCTGCTACTTCCCCATCCTCAGGACATACTTCTGCTGTCACTTCCCTTCCTCAGGACCTACTTCCACATATTTCCTTTGGACAAACTTCTGCTACGACTTCTCAGGACATACTTCTGCGGTCACTTCCCCATCCTCAGGACATACTTCTGCTGTCACTTCCCCATCCTCAGGACATACTTCTGCTGTCACTTCCCCATCCTCAGGACATACTTCTGCTGTCACTTCCCCTTCCTCAGGACATACTTATGCTGTCACTTCCCCTTCTTCAGGACATACTTCTGCTGCCACTTCCCCTTCTTCAGGACCTACTTCCGCTATTACTTCCTTTGGACAAACTTCTGCTACGACTTCCTCAGGATACACTTCTGCTGCCACTTCCCCTCCCTCGGATACAAGTCACCATTAGTCCCGGAGCTGACACTGATGTCCACCACTTCCGGCAGCCAAGAAGCACCTCAGCCTAACCACGGTACTTGTCGCTCCCCTTATGGTGGTCCTGTGTCTGTCTCTCTTGTTTTTTATCATTAATCTGTTTGTCTGTCTGTGTATTGTTGACTAAGTGCATGTGTGTGTGTGAGTGAGTGAGTGAGTGAGTGAGTGTGTGTGTGTGAGTGTGTGAGTGTGTGTGTGTGTGTGTGATATACTCTCTCTCCTTCTATAACCTCCCAAAGACATCATTAACAAAACCCAGTACACTCATCATGTAGGATCCCGGACGCAGTAACAAGTTCCGCCTCACAATAAAAGTTTTCTCGTTGCCCTTACACTGGGGACTGGCAGTAACCCCTCCTCCGCGGCCCCTCCCCCTGGCCCTCCTACCCGGTCCCTCCACCCCTCCCCCCCCCACCCCCGGCCCCATCCTACAATCCAGATTTCTCAGTCGTTTAACAGATACACAGAGAACTCTACGAGATGTAATAAAACTAAAACTACTCTTACTGAAGGGAGGTTTTTAGGGGTCCAGCATCTGACTGTTGAGCTATGAAGGCGATATGTACTGTTGTTTACATGTTTATTGTCTCCCGGCCACCGCTTAGCTGAAGGGTCCTAGGAGTGTTGTGTCCATCTGTCTGTACGTTCATCTTGTTCCTCCCTGTGTATGTCCGTGTTACGAGTTGGGGATTTAGAATATAGTTATACGTCTACCCAGATCCCAAC
>NW_024712213.1:0-3120 GCF_018991925.1 Homarus americanus | reverse complement strand
AGACCACAGCTCTCACCAGCACTCGCCTACAAAACCCCAGTCACCAGCTCACCACCACTCGCCTCCAGCACCCCAGTCACATCTCTGACCACCACTCGCCTACAACTCTCCCAGTCACATCACTGACCACCACTCGCCTACAGCACTCCAATCACAGCTCTAACCACCACTCGCCTACAACACTCCTAGTCAGCCTTCATCACCACTGCCTACAACACCCAGTCTCAGCTCTCACCACCACTGGCCTACAACAATCCCAGTCACAGCTCTCACCACCACTCGCCTTCAACACTCCCAGTCACGGCTCTCACCACCACTCGCCTTCAACACTCCCATTCACAGCCTCACCACCACTCACCTACAACAATCCCAGTCACTGCCTTACCGCCACTCGCCACTACACCTCACACAGTCACAGCTCACCACTACTTGCCAACAAAACTCTCAGTCACAGCTCTGACCACCACTCACCTACCAGCACTCGTAGTCACAGCTCTCACCACAACTCACAACACTCTTAGTCACACCTCTCCCACCACTCGCCTACAACACCTAGTCGCAGCTTCACCCCCACCCCGCCTCACGGCACTCCCATTCACAGCTCTCACCACCACTCACCCACAAATCCAGTCAATGCCTACCGCCACTCGCTCACTACACCTCAGTCACAGCCTCACCACTACTCGCCAACAAAATCCCAGTCACAGCCTCTACCACCACTCACCTACAGCACTCCTAGTCACAGCCTCACCACCACTCGCCAACAACACTTTTAGTCACAGTTCTCACCACCTGCCTACAACACCCTAGTCGTAATCTCACCCCCACTCGCCCACGCACCCCAGTCACAGCTCTCACCACCACCGCTTATAACTCTCAGTCACATCTCTGACCACTCACCGCTACAGCACTCCCAGTCACAGCTCTCACCACCACTCACCTACAACTCTCCCAGTCACTTGACCACCACTCGCCTACAGCACTCCCAATCACAGCTCTAACCACCACTCGCCTACAACACCCCAGTCACAGCTCACCACCACATGCCTGCAGCATTCCAAGTCACATCTATCACTACCACACGTGCTAACACTCCCAGTCGCAGCTCACCACCACTGCTCTAAAACACTTCTAGTCACAGTTCACCACCACTCGCCTACAAGCAATCGTAGTCACTGCCTCACAGCCACTCGCCTGCCAACACTCCTACTCACAGCTCTCACCACCACTCGCCTACAACACTTTAGTCACAGCTCACCAGCACTCGCCTACACACTCCCAGTCACAGCTCACCACCACTCTGCCTACAACACTCCTCAGTCAGAGCTCACCACCACTGCCTACAACACTCCCAGTCTCAGCTTCACCACCACTGGCTTACAACTAACCCAGTCACAGCTTCACTACCACTCGCCTCACACTCCCAGTGTCATACCACTACTTCAACACTCCCAGTCACGCTCTCACCACCACTCGCCTTCCAACACTCCCATTCACAGCTCCTCACCACCACTCACCTACAACAATCTCAGTCACTGCTCTACCGCCACTCGCCTACTACACTCACAGTCACAGCTCACCACCACCGCCAACAAAACTCAGTCACAGCCTGACCACCACCACCTACAGCACTCAGTCACAGCTCTCACCACCACTGCCAACAACACTTAGTCACAGTTCTCACCACCACTCGCCTACAACACCCTAGCCCACCACACTCGCCTACGGCACTCCCAGTCACAGCTTCACCACCACTCGCCTACAACTCTCAGTCACATCTCTGACCACTACTAGCTTACAGCCCCAGTCACAGCGCCACCACCACTCGTCTACAACACTCTCAGTCACAGCTCACCACCACTCGCTACAACACTCCCAGTCACAGCTCACCACCACCGCCTACAACAATCCCAGTCACTCTCTCACCGCCACTGCCTCCACACTCACAGCTCTCACCATCACTCGCCAACAACACTCTCAGTCACAGCTCTGACCAACACTCAAAAGCGCACTCCTAGTAACAGCTATGACCACCACCCTACAACACTCCCAGTCACATCTCTGACCACCACACCCAACTCTCCCAGTCACATCTCTGACCACCACTTGCCTACAGCACTCCCAGTCACAGCTCACCACCACTGCCAACACTCCCAGTCACAGCTCTCATCACCACTCGCCTACAACACTCCCAGTCACAGCTCACCACCACTCGCCTACAGCATTCCAAGTCACAGCCTCACCACCCCAACCTACAAAATCCCACTACGGCTCTCACCACCACTCGCCTACAACACTGCCAGTAACAGCTCACCAACACTCGCCTACAAAACTCCAAGTCACAGCCTCACCACCACTCACCTACAACACCCTAGTCACAGCACTCACCACCACTCGCTTCAACACTCTGTCACAGCTCTCACCAGCACTCACCTACAACACTTCCAGTCACAGCTCTCACCACCACTCGCCTACAACACTCCCAATCACAGCTCTCACCACCACTCGCCTACAACACTCCCAGTCACAAGTCTCACCACCACTCGCCTACAACACTCCTAGTCACAGCTCACCCCCACCTCACGCACTCCCAGTCACAGCTTCACCACCACTCGCTATAACTCTCAGTCACATCCCTGACCACTACTACATAGGCATCTCACCACCACTCCACCGGCCAACTTCCCAGTCACATCTCTGACCACCACCGCCTACAGCACTCCCAGTCACAGCTCTAACCACCACCTCTCGCCTACAACACCCCCAGTCACAGCTCTCACCACCACTTGCCTGCAGCATGCCAAGTCACAGCTCTCACTACCACTCGTACAACACTCCCAGTCACAGCCTCACCCCACTCGCCTACAACACTCCTAGTCACAGTTCTCACCACCACTCGCCTACAACAACCGTAGTCACTGCTCTCACAGCCACCGCCTACAACACTACCACAGCTCCACCACCACTCGCCTACAACACTTTTAGTCACAGCTCACCAGCACTGCCTACAACACTTCCCAGTCACAGCTCACCACCACTCGCCTACAACACTTAGTCACAGCTTCTACCACCACTCGCCTACAACACTCCAGTAATACGTAACTGAACGAAGTACATTGA
>NW_024712212.1:0-9036 GCF_018991925.1 Homarus americanus | reverse complement strand
AATGGCCCCTTATGGAGTATAACAAAGGCCCCTGATCGAGTACAACAAAGCCCCCTGCTCGAGTACAACAAATACCCCTGATCGAGTATAACAAAGTCCCCTGATCGAGTATAACAAAGGCTCCTCATCGAAAATAACAAAGGCCCCTCATCGAGTTAACAAAGTCCCCTGATCGAGTATAACAAAGTCCCCGATCGAGTATAACAAAGGCCACTGATCGAGTATAACAAAGTTCTCTGATCGAGTATAACAAAGTCCCCTGATCGAGTATAACAAAGTCCCCTGATCGAGTATAACAAAGTTCCCTAATCGAGTATAACAAAGTCCCCTGATCGAGTATAACAAATTCCCCTGATCGAGTATAACAAAGTCCCCTGATCGAGTATAACAAAAGTCCCTTATCGAGTATAACAAAAGTCCCTTATCGAGTATAACAAAGGCCCCTCATCGAGTACAACAAAGGCCCCTGATCAAGTATAACAACGCCCCCTCATCGAAAATAACAAATTCCCCTGATCGAGTGTAACAAAGTCCCCTGATCGAGTATAACAAAGTCCCCTAATCGAGTATAACAAAGGCCCATCATCAAGTATAACAAAGTCCACTCATCGAGTATAACAAAGTCCCCTCATCGAGAATAACTAAGGCCCCTTATCGAGTATAACAAAGGCCCTTCATCGAGTACAACAAAGGCCCCAGATCGAGTACAACAAAGGCCCCTGATCGAGTATAACAAAGTCCCCAGATCCAGTATAACAAAGTTATCTGATAGAGTAAAACAAAGGCCCCTCATCGAGTATAATAAAGTCCCCTGATCGAGTATAACAAAGTCCACTGATTGAGTATAACAAAGCCCCTTGATCGAGCATAACAAAGTCCCCTGATCGAGTATAACAAAGTCCCCTTATCAAGTATAACAAAGCCCCCTCATCGAGTATAAAAAAGTCCCCTTATCGAGTATAACAAAGTCCCCTGATCGAGTATAACAGTGGCCTCTTATCGAGTATAACAAAGGCCCCTGATAGAGTACAACAAAGCCCCCTGATCGAGTACAACAAAGTCCCCTGATCGAGTATAACAAAGTCCCCTGATCGAGTATAACAAAGGCTCCTCATCGAGTAAAACAAAGGACCCTCATCGAGTATAACAAAGTCCTCTGATCGAGTATAACAAAGTCCCCCGATCGAGTATAACAAAGGCCCCTGATCGAGTATAACAAAGTCCCCTGATTGTGTAGAACAAAGTCCCCTGATCGAGTATAACAAAGGCCCTTGATCGAGTAAAACAAAGTCCCCTTATCGAGTATAACAAAGTCTCCTGACTGTGTATAACAAATTTCCCTGATCGAGTATAACAAAGGCCCCTCATCGAGTATAACAAAGTCCCCTGATCGAGTACAACAAAGTCCCCTGACTGTGTATAACAAAGTCCCCTGATCGAGTATATTAAAGTCCCCTAATCGAGTATAACAAAGTCCACTGATCTGCCCTGATCAACTATAACATAGTCCCCTGATCGAGTATAACAAAGTCCCCTGATCGAGTATAACAAAGGCCCCTCATCGAGTATAGCAAAGTTCTCTGATCGAATATATTAAAGTCCCCTGATCGAGTATAACAAAGTCCCCTGATCGAGTATAACAAAGTTCCCTAATCGAGTATAACAAAGTCCCCTGATCGAGTATAACAAAGTCCCCTGATCAAGTACAACATATTCCCCTGAACGAGTATAACAAAGGCCCCTGATCGAGTATAACAAAGTCCCCTGATCGAGTATAACAAAGTTCCCTAATCGAGTATAACAAAGTCCCCTGATCGAGTATAACAAAGTCCCCTGATCGAGTATAACAAATTTCCCTGATCGAGTATAATAAAAGTCCCTTATCGAGTATAACAAAAGTCCCTTATCGAGAATAACAAAGGCCCCTCATCGAGTACAACAAAGGCCCCTGATCAAGTATAGCAAAGCCCCCTAATCGAGTATAACAAAATCCCCTGATCGAGGATAACAAAGTCACCTGATCGAGTATAACAAAGTCCCCAGATCGAGTATATCAAATTCCCCTGATCGAGTGTAAGAAAGTCCCCTCATAAGGTATAACAAAGTCCACTCATCCAGTATAACAAAGTCCCCTGATTGAGAATAAGAAAGTCTCCTGATCGCGTGTAACAAAGTCCCCTGATAGAGTATAACAAAGCCCCCTGATCGAGTATAACAAAGTCCCCTGATCGAGTATAAGAAAGTCCACTGATCGAGTATAACAACGCCAACTCATCGAGAATAGCAAATTCCCCTGATCGAGTATATTAAATTCCCTGATCGAGTATAACAAAGTCCACTCATCCAGAATAACAAAGTTCCCTGATTGAGAATAAGAAAGTCTCCTGATCGCGTATAACAAAGTCTCCTGATAGAGTATAACAAAGCCCCCTGATCGAGTATAACAAAGTCCCCTCATCGAGTATATTAAAGTCCCCTTATCGAGTATAACAAAGTCCACTAATCTAGTATAAAAAAGCCCCCTCATCGAGTAGAACAAAGCTCCCTGATCGAGTATAACAAGGGCCCTGATCAAGTATAACAAAGTCCCCTAATCGAGTATAACAAAGTCCCCTAATCGAGTATAACAAAGGCCCCTTATCGAGTATAACAAAGGCCCCTAATCGAGTACAACAAAGACCCCTCATCGAGTACAACAAAGGCCCCTGGTCGAGTATAACAAAGTCCCCTGATCGAGTAAAACAAACTCCACTGATCGAGTATAACAAAGCCCCTTGATCGAGCATAACAAAGTCCCCTGATCGAGTATGACAAAGTCCCCTGATCAGGAATAACAAAGCCCCTCATCGAGTATAACAAAGTCCCCTTATCGAGTATAACAATGGCCCCTTATCGAGTATAACAAAGGCACCTGATCGAGTACAACAAAGCCCCCTGATCGAGTACAACAAAGACCCCTGATCGAGTATAACAAAGTCCCCTGATCGAGTATAACAAAGGCCCCTCATCGAGTATAAAAATGTCCCCTGATCGAGTACAACAAAGTCCCCTGACTGTGTATAACAAAGTCCCCTGATCGAGTATATTAAAGTCCCCTGATCGAATATAACAAAGTCCACTGATCTGCCCTGATCAACTATAACAAAGTCCCCTGATCGAGCATATCAAAGTCCCCTGATCGAGTATAACAAAGGCCCCTGATCGAGTATAACAAAGACCCCTCATCGAGTATAGCAAAGTCCCCTGATCGAGTATATAAAATTCCCGTGATCGAGTATAACAAAGTCCCCTGATCGAGTATAACAAAGTTCCCTAATCGAGTATAACAAAGTCCCCTGATCGAGTATAACAAAGTCCCCTGATCAAGTACAACATATTCCCCTGAAGGAGTATAACAAAGGCCCCTCATCAAGTATAGCAAAGTCCCATGATCGAGTATAACAAAGTCCCCTGATCGAGTATAACAAAGTCCCCTGATCGAGTATAACAAAGTTCCCAAATCGAGTATAACAAAGTCCCCTAATCGAGTATAACAAAGTCCCCTGATCAAGTATAACAAATTTCCCTGATCGAGTATAACAAAAGTCCCTTATTGAGTATAACAAAAGTCCCTTATCGTGTATAACAAAGGCCCCTCATCGAGTACAACAAAGGCCCCTGATCAAGCATAGCAAAGCCCCCTAATCGAGTATAACAAAGTCCCCTGATCAAGTATAACAAAGCCCCCTCATCGAGTATAACAAAGCCCCCTGATCGAGTATAACCAAGGGCCCTGATCAAGTATAACAAAGTCCCCTAATCGAGTATAACAAAGTCCCCTAATCGAGTATAACAAAGGCCCCTTATCGAGTATAACAAAGGCCCCTAATCGAGTACAACAAAGGCCCCTCATCGAGTACAACAAAGGCCCCTGGTCGAGTATAACAAAGTCCCCTGATCGAGTATAACAAAGTCCACTGATCGAGTATAACAAAGCCCCTTGATCGAGCATAACAAAGTCCCCAGATCGAGTACAACAAAGTCCCCTGATCAGGTATAACAAAGCCCCTCATCGAGTATAACAAAGTCCCCTTATCGAGTATAACAAAATACCCTGATCGAGTATAACAATGGCCCCTTATGGAGTATAACAAAGGCCCCTGATCGAGTACAACAAAGCCCCCTGATCGAGTACAACAAAGACCCCTGATCGAGTATAACAAAGTCCCCTGATCGAGTATAACAAAGGCTCCTCATCGAATATAACAAAGGCCCCTCATCGAGTTAACAGAGTCCCCTGATCGAGTATAACAAAGTCCCCGATCGAGTATAACAAAGGCCACTGATCGAGTATAACAAAGTTCTCTGATCGAGTATAACAAAGTCCCCTGATCGAGTATAACAAAGTCCCCTGATCGAGTATAACAAAGTTCCCTAGTCGAGTATAACAAAGTCCCCTGATCGAGTATAACAAATTCCCCTGATCGAGTATAACAAAGTCCCCTGATCGAGGATAACAAAAGTCCCTTATCGAGTATAACAAAAGTCCCTTATCGAGTATAACAAGGCCCCTCATCGAGTACAACAAAGGCCCCTGATCAAGTATAACAACGCCCCCTCATCGAAAATAACAAATTCCCCTGATCGAGTGTAACAAAGTCCCCTGATCGAGTATAACAAAGTCCCCTAATCGAGTATAACAAAGGCCCATCATCAAGTATAACAAAGTCCACTCATCGAGTATAACAAAGTCCCCTCATCGAGAATAACTAAGGCCCCTTATCGAGTATAACAAAGGCCCTTCATCGAGTACAACAAAGGCCCCAGATCGAGTACAACAAAGGCCCCTGATCGAGTATAACAAAGTCCCCAGATCCAGTATAACAAAGTTATCTGATAGAGTAAAACAAAGGCCCCTCATCGAGTATAATAAAGTCCCCTGATCGAGTATAACAAAGTCCACTGATTGAGTATAACAAAGCCCCTTGATCGAGCATAACAAAGTCCCCTGATCGAGTATAACAAAGTCCCCTTATCAAGTATAACAAAGCCCCCTCATCGAGTATAAAAAAGTCCCCTTATCGAGTATAACAAAGTCCCCTGATCGAGTATAACAGTGGCCTCTTATCGAGTATAACAAAGGCCCCTGATAGAGTACAACAAAGCCCCCTGATCGAGTACAACAAAGTCCCCAGTCAGGCATAACAAGTCCCCTGATCGAGGTATAACAAAGGCTCCTCATCGAGTATAACCTACAAAGTACCTCATCGAGTATAGCAAGTCCTCTGATCAGGTATAACAAAGTCCCCCCGATCCAGATATAACAAGGCTGATCGAGTATAACAAAGTCCCCTGATTGTGTAGAACAAGTCCCTGATCGAGTCTAACAAAGGCCCTTGATCGGTAAAACAAAGTCCCTGATCGAGTATAACAAAGTCCCTGACTGTATTATAACAAAGTTCCCTGATCGAGTATAACAAAGGCCCTCATCGAGTATAACAAAGTCCCTGATCAGGTACAACAAAGTCCCTGACTGTGGAATACAAAGTCCCTGATCGAGTATATTAAAGTTCCCTAATCAGGTATAACAAAGTCCCACTGATCTGCCTGATCAGCTATAACAAGTCCCTGATCCCGAGGTATAACAAAGGCCCCTGATCGAGTATAACAAAGGCCCCTGATCGAGTATAACAAAATACCCTGATCGAGTATATACAAAGTCCCCTCATCGAGTATAGCAAAGTCCCCTGATCGAGTATATTAAAGTCCCTCATCGAGTATAACAAAGTCCCCTCATCGAGTATAACAATGTCCCTGATCAAGAGTACCATATTCCCTAAGCTTGAGTATAACAAGGCCCCTCATCAAGTATAGCAAAGTCCCTGATCGAGTATAACAAAGTCCCTGATCGGTATAACAATTCCCTGATCGAGTATAACAAGGTTCCCTAATCGAGTATAACAAAGTCCATGATCGAGTATAACAAAATCCTTATCAGAGTATAACTAAAGTCCCTTAGCCGAGTATAACAAAGTCCTTATCGAGTATAACAAAGGCTGGCCCCTCATCGAGAGTACAACAAAGGCCCCTGATTAAAGTATAGCAAAGCCCCTAATCGAGGTATAACAAAATCCCCTGATCGAGGATAACAAAGTCACCTGATCGAGTATAACAAAGTCCCCAGATCGAGTATATCAAAGTCCCCTGATCGAGTGTAAGAAAGTCCCCTCATCGAGTATAACAAAGTCCACTCATCCAGTATAACAAAGTCCCCTGATTGAGAATAAGAAAGTCTCCTGATCGCGTATAACAAATTCCCCTGATAGAGTATAACAAAGCCCCCTGATCGAGTATAACAAAGTCCCCTGATCGAGTATAACAAAGTCCACTGATCGAGTATAACAACGTCAACTCATCGAGAATAACAAATTCCCCTGATCGAGTATATTAAATTCCCTGATCGAGTATAACAAAGTCCACTCATCCAGTATAACAAAGTTCCCTGATTGAGAATAAGAAATCCTCCTGATCGCGTATAACAAAGTCTCCTGATAGAGTATAACAAAGCCCCCTGATCGAGTATAACAAAGTCCCCTGATCGAGTATATTAAAGTCCCCTTATCGAGTATAACAAAGTCCATTAATCTAGTATAAAAAAGCCCCCTCATCGAGTATAACAAAGCTCCCTGATCGAGTATAACAAGGGCCCTGATCAAGTATAACAAAGTCCCCTAATCGAGTATAACAAAGTCACCCTAATCGAGTATAACAAAGGCCCCTTATCGAGTATAACAAAGGCCCTTAATCGAGTACAACAAAGACCCCTCATCGAGTACAACAAAGGGCCCTGGTCGAGTATAACAAAGTCCCCTGATCGAGTATAACAAAGTCCACTGATCGAGTATAACAAAGCCCCTTGATCGAGCATAACAAAGTCCCCTGATCGAGTATGACAAAGTTCCCTGATCAGGAATAACAAAGCCCCTCATCGAGTATAACAAAGTCCCCTTATCGAGTATAACAATGGCCCCTTATCGAGTATAACAAAGGCACCTGATCGAGTACAACAAAACCCCTGATCGAGTACAACAAAGACCCCTGATCGAGTATAACAAAGTCGGCTGATCGAGTATAACAAAGGCCCCTCATCGAGTATAACAAAGTCCCCTGATCGAGTACAACAAAGTCCCCTGACTGTGTATAACAAAGTCCCCTGATCGAGTATATTAAAGTCCCCTGATCGAATATAACAAAGTCCACTGATCTGCCCTGATCAACTATAAGAAAGTCCCCTGATCGAGTATATCAAAGTCCCCAGATCGAGTATAACAAAGGCCCCTGATCGAGTATAACAAAGGCCCCTCATCGAGTTTAGCAAAGTCCCCTGATCGAGTATATAAAAGTCCCCTGATCGAGTATAACAAAGTCCCCTGATCGAGTATAACAAAGTTCCCTAATCGAGTATAACAAAGTCCCCTGATCGAGTATAACAAAGTCCCCTGATCAAGTACAACATTTTCCCCTGAAGGAGTATAACAAAGGCCCCTCATCAAGTATAGCAAAGTCCCATTATCGAGTATAACAAAGTCCCCTGATCGAGTATAACAAAGTCTCCTGATCGAGTATAACAAAGTTCCCAAATCGAGTATAACAAAGTCCCCTAATCGAGTATAACAAAGTCCCCTGATCAAGTATAACAAATTTCCCTGATCGAGTATAACAAAAGTCCCTTATTGAGTATAACAAAAGTCCCTTATCGTGTATAACAAAAGCCCCTCATCGAGCACAACAAAGGCCCCTGATCAAGTATAGCAAAGCCCCCTAATCGAGTATAACAAAGTCCCCTGATCAAGTATAACAAAGCCCCCTCATCGAGTATAACAAAGCCCCCTGATCGAGTATAACCAAGGGCCCTGATCAAGTATAACAAAGTCCCCTAATCGAGTATAACAAAGTCCCCTAATCGAGTATAACAAAGGCCCCTTATCGGTAACAAGGCCCCCTAATCCAGGTACAACAAAAGGCCCCTCATCGGGTACAACAAAAGGCCCCTGGTCGAGTATAGCAAGTCCCCTGATCGAGTATAAGCAAAGGTCCACTGATCAGGTATATAATGCCAGTCCAGGCATAACTTAGTCCCCCAGATCCCGGTACAACAAATTCACGATCGGGTATAACAAAGCCCTGTCAGGTATAACAAAGTCCCTTATCAGGTACAACAAAGCCCCTGATCCGGTACAAGCAGGGGCCCTGATCATTGTGTAACAGGTCCCTGATCGAGGTATAACAAAGGCTCCTCATGAATATAACAAAGGCCTCAGCCGAGTTAACAAAGAGTCCCCTGATGGGGTATAACAAAGGCCCCTGATCGAGTATAACAAAGTCCCCCGATCGAGTATAACAAAGTTCTCTGATCGAGTATAACAAAGTCCCCTGGTCGTGTATAACAAAGTCCTTTGGTCGAGTATAACAAATTTTCCTGATCGAGTATAAAAAGTCCCCTGGTCGAGTATAACAAAGTCCCTGATCGAGGAAAACAAAGCCCCCTGATCGAGTATAACAAAGTCCCCCCATCGAGTATAACAAAGTTCCCTGGTCGAGTATAACAAAGTCCCTTATCGACTATAAAAAAGTCCCTGATCGAAAGATAACAAAGTTCCCTGATCGAGTATAACAAAGTCCTGATCGAGTATAACAAAGTCCCAGATAGAGTATAACAAAGTCCCGTGATCGAGTATAAGAAAAGGCCCCTGATCGAGCTTTAACAAAGGCCCCTAATCATATAACAAAGTCCCCTGATCGAGCATAACAAAGTCCCCTGATCGAGCTTATCAAAGGCACCCTGGTCTAGTATAACAATGTCCCCTGGTCGAGTATAACAAAGTCCCCTGATAGAGTATAACGAAGGCCCCTGATCGAGTATAACAAAGTCCCCTGATCGAGTATAACAAAACCCAATTGATCGAGTATAACAAAGCCCCCTGATCAAATATAAAAAGTAGCCAGATTGAGTATAACAAAGTCCCCTCATCGAGTATAACAAATTCCCATGATCGA